>NC_079557.1:4014923-4317954 GCF_015846415.1 Triplophysa dalaica
GCTGCTTTTACAGAAAGGCCGGCATCCACCAGTGCTTGTGGCTGTTTGGTCTTATAGCCAGGAGTCTTTTTGATTCGTTCTCCTTTCAGATTGACAATGTGGGGCAGTAAAGGCGGGGTGCGCAGACACAGTCCTGACCCCTCAGGGGCGTGAGTTCTCAGCAACAGTTGTCCTTCAGCTGCAGTCACGGCAACCCAGCCTGAAAGACATTACAGAATTTAAACTAAGGCTTGCATAAAAACATTCATTATGATATTTTTATATTGTCGAAAATTCATAAAGGCAGATGAGTGGCCAAAAGACTAATTTGGTCTTGACCGGTTGTCTCCAAAATAGCAAAATTTTAAACGTTTACTTTTCAAATTTTTTCATTACCTGCAGATGAAAGTTTGATGTCAGTAATAGCTGTGTCACATCCCTGCCCCATGAGTTCAAAGTCTTGAGGAATAAGCTGTGGAAATTCTTTCATGCGCTCCTCACCACCTGATGGGACCTGGACAAAAATCACTGTAGCATCAAAAATAAATATGTTTAATTTTTTTTACAAACAAATATTGCGTCTGCATTAGGGAATTTGATTGCTCTTCTAAAACTTAGAACTTAGTTGACCAATGTTGATCTATGACCGCTTATGTGTTTCCAGGGTTTATAGTCTTGACAGTGTGATGTTTGAACATACTGCAAGAAGGACATTCCCAGCATGTTTCTTGTAGATTGCGTCAGCCCTTTCCAAACTGGTGATGTGAACCGGAACACGAGATGATGCCACAACTGTTAACCAGCATGAGTTTTCCCCCTAATAAGAATAACATTAAAATCACGCTATATCTCACCTAGAACAGATATACAGTAAACATTCTCATAAATCAAATTCTGTATCTCACCTCCAAATAATCGATGCGTACCAAAGCTCCCAAAAATAAGACCATACCAGGCTTCATTACAAACGTTCTTGGTGTAATGGCCTGAGTAGGTACCACAAACTTCACTTCCTGCTCGTTCAACAGGCTGAGAATCTGTACATAACGTGTCATGTTTATAAAGCATTATCAACATTTCTTTTAAATAGAAATAGGTTCAAATGTTTAATAAGGATTCTCACGTCACATTCTTTCATTATGCCTGGGGTGTCATAGAACCAATGAGCATCTTTAATTTCATTGTAGGCGAGTTCTGTGTCTGTGGGGGCATCTTGGGACACATTCTGTATGTTGTCTTCCTCTGGATTTTCTCCAAAGCTCAGGCTGTCAGGATCAAACTCGAAAAGGATTTTCTTTTGAGTCTGATCTGTTCTGAACGTCCTCCCAATGTGACCTAAAACAAACCAATTTGAACCAAAGTGTCCGTTTAAAAGAATGCATATTCAAGAGCTTAGGGCACATGCATCATTTTCTGTTCTCTTTTCAGTCCATTTTTATAAAAGTGTTGAAAATAAATCTTGCAAACTCACCAACCAAGTATCCCTGCTTGCTAAACTGTTTGATTCTCTTCAGTTCCTGTGGGTTCATGTCTGCCTCTGTCAGAAGAGACGCCTGTTTAAGTCTTTCTGCCCTTTTGTGCATACGATAGGGGGTTGGGTTGATGATGGGAAACTTCAGGAGGTTTAACGTTGTTCCTAGAGTTAAAGGAAGAATGGGTGTTTTTGTCAACCGGTGAAGTTATACATTTGAAGAGGTCTGTCATTCAAGAATGCAGAAATGTTTAATATTTAGTAGGACATTTTAGTTGAACGCAATATATCTCACCAGGCCATGGCGATATGGTAGCTTTATGGATCACATCTGAAGCTTTGGATTTGCAATAATCAGATTCCAACAGCGTATTAAACAATGTGGATTTCCCAGCATTAGCCGTCCCAACTAAATACACATCGCCCTTGTACCTCCAGGTGGACTGCAGTCTCGAAATCAGGTTTTCTATCCCATAACCCGTTTTGGCACTAATAAGGTGGATGTCTTTAGGATCTTTGATAGAAATGCCCATGCTGGCACAGTAGGCCCCCAGCTGCCGTCTGATGCGCTGCAGGTAATTCACTGCATCTCCAGGCAGCAGGTCTATTTTATTTCCTAAAATCATAATGCGCTTGTTTGTCCCAACCAGCTCTGGAAGGTCCGGGATTATGGAGTCCGGAACATCGAGAAGATCCACAATTAACACGACCAAAGCCTTTTCAGATTTAATTCTCCCTACAACAGCTCTGTACTCCTGTTTGGACATAGTGATGTTTAAAGCCTTCTGGTGGTGGTTGATCAAGAAGCAGCGCTGGCATATGGCCTTCTTCAGTTTATCTTCCTCCGAAAGGGCTTTGAACTTCTCGCTTGGCAGGTAACCTGGTATGTCAGGGTCAGCGCAGTGCATGAGAGCACCACATCCACAGCAACATGTGTCACTGACGGGCATCTCAACATCAGGGGTACCATAAATCTTCTGATGCTTTTTGATTCTCTTTAACTTAGTATGTACCTCCAGAGGGAATCCTTTATCATGAAACTCAATGCACGAGTCTTCCTCCACTTTGGACTCTTTTAAACGGTTCAGTTGTATTTCCACCCCTTTACGGTTTATGTCTGGTTTAGTCTTCGTATGATTTTTTTGTTTAGCAGTTGGCTCAGGTAAATGTAGATGATCAGGCAGGTCATCTTTATTGTCCACCGGTTCAACAAAGTCCAGAAACACAAAATCCTCTTCTTTATGTGGTTCCACGAATGTGTACAGATCTGAGTTGATCTTATTCTGAGGTTGACCTGCAGCTTTCTTTACAGTGCTGTAACATCTTGGATTTGAAACCACACTTCTGGATAATCTGCACTTCAGATCTGCTGACCATGATCGTGGTAACATATCCATCTCTTGACATCTTGACAGCTGCAGTCCCGAGACTGAAGCAGGACTTAAGCACGTACGAGAGTACAATTTAAATATCGACGATCCCCAAAACTTGTACATTGTTACAGGAATTAAAATTTGTGCTCCAAAGAGCGTTACATCGCTATATACACTACAACCTTGAACCACAACGAACCCACGTGAGGAGGAAAACAACGGCGCTCCCGTACTATCTAAACGTCACCGGAAGTCGATGTCCATTCTGTTTAAATAAACCATCGTGAAACACATCTTTAATTTATAAACAATTTTAAACACGTGTTGGTTAATTTAGTAATGATATCATAGAAGAATTTGAGTCATAAATGCATAGATAAATGTGTATAAAATAAATTTGTGTGGCTGGCCCGGAAGTGACGCATAACTCAGACGCCGTTGTTTCTTTCAAAGCGGTTCAGACATAACGCGCCGTTCAGCGGGGCGCACGGCGTAAATAATACTGTTTAGTTTAATCAGAAAAAAGGATATTAATCTATAAACAGCATGTATGACCAAGACGAAGGTATGTGTGCATAGGTTTGTTTGGGTCTTTTGGTGTTTAATACAACAAAAGGCCGTTTTTAGAATAGACGTGTTACGATCGTTAACACTGCGTAGTTCGCTAAAGGCTGTTAGCTTTGTTGCTATTTAGCAAGCTGTGCACAACAATTCAACTTTTGTTGTTATTGTTTATGAATTGTATTGCCATTCTTTTCAGGTTGATAGTGAAAACTCTATGTTTGCAATATATGTTCAGAAGTGTAAGCAGTATTGATTCAGCATACTTTTAATGGACAACTATACAATTGTTGCGATCCAAAGTATTTGTAAAGTGATCTTATTAGGGTAAATTGCTTTAAAGACTAAATAACAGACATAAGGCATTATATGCATAACTCACATTTTTTGTGTTGATTTCTTTTCTGTGAGAATCTACATCTCAGATAAATCTAATTGAAATCTGTGATATGTTCTTCTGTAGATATTCAGTATGATGAAGATGATGATGAAATCACCCCCGATCTGTGGCAGGAGGCCTGCTGGATTGTTATCAGGTAATGTAAACAAGGATTGGATATAAAGTGTATAAAAATCTATATCTGACCGTTGTATTAGTGCTGAAGATGACACATCAACTTGATGAAACTATCTTACCTTGCTTTGCTTGTTTCTTGCTGGCATGCTTCTCCTTCCAGCTCATATTTTGATGAGAAAGGTTTAGTGCGACAGCAGCTGGACTCATTCGATGAGTTCATCCAGATGTCTGTGCAGAGGATCGTTGAAGATGCTCCGCCCATCGATCTGCAGGCTGAGGCCCAGCATACAACTGGAGAAGTGGAGGAGCCGGTGAGTGTCTTCAGAAGCTTAATTCATGTGCGTGTTAATGATCACTTCTAAAGCAGTTTGTTTAATTCGATTGCTTACACATTTGTAGCCCCGTTACCTGCTGAAGTTTGAGCAGATCTATTTGTCCAAACCCACTCACTGGGAAAGAGATGGCGCTCCCTCACCTATGATGCCAAATGAGGCCAGATTGCGTAATCTTACGTGAGTTGATGCTTTTCAATGAACAGGACTCCCAATTTTCTTCATGTCATAACCACTTTGTTGTCATGTGAATCTTTCAACTTTTTCTGTGGGCTGCAGGTATTCTGCTCCCCTGTATGTGGACATCACAAAAACAATCATAAAGGACGGAGAAGAGCAACAACAGACACAACATCAGAAAACCTTTATTGGCAAAATTCCCATCATGCTCCGTTCTACATATTGTCTGCTGAGTGGCCTGACAGATCGAGATCTCTGTGAATTGAATGAGTGCCCACTTGACCCAGGAGGCTACTTCATCATCAACGGTTCAGAGAAGGTCCGCTGTGTTTCAAAACTCCAAGAAATGTCATCTATGTCAGTGATGCAACTACTTTCCTGGTTAGGCCTTTTTTAAATATCTTTTTTTTGTCTATGTCTAGGTCCTGATTGCACAAGAAAAAATGGCCACGAACACAGTGTATGTGTTTTCTAAGAAAGACTCCAAGTATGCTTATACTGGAGAGTGCAGGTCGTGTCTGGAGAACTCATCCAGACCCACAAGCACCATCTGGGTCAGCATGATGGCCCGTGGAGGACAGGTCAGTTCCTAAACATTCAAATTTTTCATAATCATGCACACTTACACAAACACTGTTTCTCTGTTTAATGAATCTTACAATAATATCTTATTCTACTGTTTCTAGGGAGTAAAGAAAAGTGCAATTGGCCAAAGGATTGTCTCCACTTTGCCGTATATCCGGCAGGAAGTGCCTATCATCATCGTGTTCCGAGCTTTGGGCTTTGTGTCTGATAGAGACATTCTGGAACACATCATCTATGACTTTGATGACCCTGAGATGATGGAGATGGTATTGAAAGCTCCATTTGTTTAGTGTATTTAGACCTAAACTCATTAAGACCGCATAATTTCTATGCTAATTCAAACATTTGATGCTCCTCCCAGGTAAAACCATCTTTAGACGAGGCCTTTGTGATTCAGGAACAAAACGTAGCTTTGAACTTTATTGGCTCCAGAGGTGCCAAACCTGGTGTCACCAAAGAGCGAAGAATCAAATACGCTAAAGAGGTTTTGCAGAAGGAGGTGCTTCCACACGTTGGTGTCTCAGATTTCTGCGAGACCAAAAAGGCATATTTCCTAGGGTAAATTATGTTTATTTATACGTCTGTAATATTTAAGTGTTATTTGTAACAAGCAAATATTGATCTTTTCTCTCTTATTTTCAGTTACATGGTTCACAGACTGCTATTGGCTGCTCTGGGCAGGCGAGAGCTGGATGACAGAGATCACTATGGCAACAAGAGGCTTGATCTTGCTGGTCCTCTGCTTGCGTTTCTTTTCAGAGGGTAAGACCACTAAAATGAATGGCTACAAATCCCTGAATCAGATGTTGGTCGGAACCTGTTGATGCTTTAAGATGACATCATCTCTAAAAACTCTCATTCAATTTGCACGTCTCTTATTTTCAGGATGTTTAAGAACTTACTGAAGGAGATCAGGATATACGCACAGAAGTTTATCGATAGGGGGAAGGACTTTAATCTTGAGCTGGCCATTAAGACTCGCATCATTTCTGATGGCCTTAAGTACTCGCTTGCCACAGGCAACTGGGGGGATGTTAAAAAAGCCCATCAAGCCAGAGCAGGTGTATCTCAGGTGATAACTCCATGTACATGGATTGGGCCTTTACATTCTTTAACATGTTCACAATCCAGATTTCTTACATGATTGCAAAACTAAACATGGTAATGTAATGTAATTTGACAGGTGTTGAATAGGTTGACATTTGCATCCACTTTATCTCACCTGCGTCGTGTAAACTCCCCTATCGGACGAGACGGCAAGCTGGCCAAACCCAGACAGCTCCACAACACACTGTGGGGTATGGTGTGCCCTGCTGAGACGCCAGAGGTAGGATCACTATAAATAAACTAGGATACACAAAACTTAGAATTTGACAAGAAGTGCTTGAAGTGTTACGCGTGTTTTGTTTCAGGGTCATGCTGTAGGTTTGGTAAAGAATCTAGCGCTCATGGCCTATATCTCTGTGGGATCTCAACCCTCTCCTATCCTGGAGTTCTTGGAGGAGTGGAGTATGGAGAACCTGGAGGAGATCTCGCCTGCTGCTATTGCAGAGTGAGTATCGTCCTGCTCTGTAGGGGGCACCACCACACCAAAAACTGTTTTTGTTTATGAAGTGTACTTCTACAAAGTGTGATCTATTTGAACTCATTGGGATTTGTTCTTAAGACCCAACAATTTATACATTGCAAATGTGTGTTAATTCTCTCAGTGCAACAAAGATCTTTGTGAACGGCTGTTGGGTGGGCATTCATAAAGACCCCGAGCAACTGATGAACACTCTAAGAAAACTGAGGAGGCAGATGGACATCATTGTGTCTGAGGTGTGACATCAAATCACAATGACATTTAATCCCTTCAGATTAAAAACGGTGCTTGTATGGATGGGTTAGTTGAGGATTAAAAAAATCTCAATTTTAAACGTTAATGTCCCCAAATTAAATTGCTACATCTTTGCTCTAATGGAATGGTGGCACTACACTTTTATATTACGCTCTTCTTCAGTGGTACTTTTTATTCTGTGCTGGTTGTAATTTTCCTGTTGTTGTGTTCTAGGTGTCCATGATCAGAGATATCCGTGAAAGGGAGATCAGGATCTACACCGACGCTGGTAGGATCTGCCGTCCGCTTCTTATTGTGGAGAAACAAAAACTGCTTCTGAAGAGGCGACACATTGACCAGCTCAAGGAGAGAGAATATAATAACTACAGGTACAGATGTTTGACTATTTATTCAGTTTTCATACAGTATTTTAGAGTTCCATCATAATAGAGGATCTTTGCACAGTTGGCAGGACCTGGTTGCCAGTGGCGTGGTGGAATATATCGACACCCTGGAGGAGGAGACTGTGATGTTGGCCATGACCCCTGATGACCTTCAGGAGAAGGGCGTGGCTTATTGCTCCACCTACACACATTGTGAGATCCACCCGTCCATGATTCTGGGAGTCTGTGCGTCCATCATTCCCTTCCCTGATCACAACCAGGTACCGGCTCACGTGAACGTGATATCTTTTTTGTTTGGTCTGGAGTTTATTTGTTGCTTATTAATCTCCTATCAACTCTGTCAGTCTCCCAGAAACACGTACCAGTCTGCTATGGGTAAACAAGCCATGGGAGTTTACATCACCAACTTTCACGTGCGTATGGACACCCTGGCCCACGTGCTGTACTACCCCCAGAAACCTCTGGTCACCACACGTTCCATGGAGTATCTGCGTTTCAGAGAGCTGCCGGCAGGTCTGACATCACACTGATACTCACACTTTACACAAACCAAGTTACAACATGCATTAATGTGGGCTATAAATTCTTCCGAAACGGTGATGTGAATGTTCTCTTTAAAGGCATCAATTCGATTGTGGCTATTGCTTCATATACTGGATACAACCAGGAAGATTCTGTCATCATGAACCGTTCTGCCGTGGATCGTGGGTTCTTCAGGTATCTGCTCTTCTGCGTAGACAATTATTCACAGACAGCTTTGCAAATGTTTAAAGACTATAATAAAACATTTGATAACGTTCATGCTATAGAAATAAACTTCACATGTTTCCGAATCTGAATATTGTTTTGAATTAGCCGTCTCTGATTTCAGATCTGTGTTCTACCGCTCTTATAAAGAACAGGAATCGAAGAAAGGCTTTGACCAGGAAGAGATCTTTGAGAAGCCTACCAGAGAGACCTGTCAAGGTGACGCATTGTCCTAACTGACCAAACGTGACATGTTTTAGTCCGCCACTGAAACTAAAATACCGCAGGAATTACAAATCACAGCCAAGCAGTACGTATGTGTTGTTTAAAATACATCTGCTGAATGTGGAGCACAATAGGAACTGAGCAAGCAGCAAATGTTCTCGCCGTGTGGTGAAGATGACTCTCACAGCTTGTTAGAAGACAGATCGACATGGAAGAATGAAACTTTGTTGTGTTTATCGTGTCCAGCTAGCGTTCCGTTGAAATCTTTTATGGAAAAGTGTATTGTGAGGTTTATCAGTCATGTAAGGTTTATCTCTCCTGTTTTTCAGGCATGCGACACGCCATCTATGAGAAGCTGGATGACGATGGTTTGATCGCTCCCGGCGTACGTGTATCTGGCGAGGACGTCATCATCGGCAAAACCGTGACTCTTCCTGAGAACGACGACGAGCTGGACAGCACCAACCGCCGCTACACTAAGAGAGACTGCAGCACTTTCCTGCGCACTAGTGAGACCGGCATCGTCGACCAAGTCATGGTCACTCTAAACCAGGAGGGCTACAAGTTCTGCAAAATCAGAGTGGGTAGTGATTTGGTTATAAATGAGGTTTAATTTGAATTTCTTAATGGGATTTTATTAAACTGCTATGGGAAGCGGGAATTTTTGATCGGTCTGTCGCAACATTCTGATATCTGGTTTACACTTTAACCCAGTCGCAAGCGAATCGACACGTAGCTTTAACTTCCTTTACATCCTTCGAGGTCATGAATGTTTACTGAATTGGAGTTGTTTATAAAATACACTGTAAGCAAAAGCATCTGTGTTATTTTCAACAGGTGCGTTCGGTCCGTATTCCGCAAATCGGAGACAAGTTTGCCAGCCGTCACGGTCAGAAGGGTACCTGTGGTATCCAATACAGACAAGAGGTAAGAAACAGAATTCTGAAAGGTATTTCACGAGTCTGTCTTCATTCTGGAGTGTGTAGGCTAGCTTTGTTTAGACTAGCATGCGGTTGAAGGTCTCCACACAGGATGTGTCTCCTAAACATCTGATAGCTGACTGTACAGGGACTGTAAACAGTTTCCATCAAACCCAAGTGCTGATGTCTGACTTGAACCGTAAATGTGTTCTTAGGACATGCCTTTCACATGTGAAGGAATCACTCCTGACATCATCATCAATCCTCACGCCATCCCGTCCAGAATGACAGTCGGCCATTTGATCGAGTGTCTGCAGGGGAAGGTAATTTGGTTTTCTGATCCTAATACTGTGTATGGTGCTCGTCTTTCTGTTCTGTTGTTTGTTTGTGACTGTTGTATACTTTTGAGACATCTGTTAATGCTATAATAAGAGAGGTTGCAAAACATTTCCAGCCGAGTCACGTTGACATGTTTGGTCTTTTCAAAACATCAAAGGTCACGCTAGTTTAGATACATTTGTTAAAGCATCTTTTTCACCCCATTTTGGCCTTGTGTCCTTAAATGTTTTTGTAAAGTGAAATCTGAGCACGTTCTGGAAAACATGGAAACCACGACTGTCAGAGTGCTGAACTCTTCTCTGTTTTCCGCAGGTATCTGCTAACAAAGGAGAGATTGGTGATGCCACGCCGTTCAACGATGCTGTGAACGTACAAAAAGTCTCTAACCTGTTGTCAGAATACGGCTACCATCTGAGAGGAAATGAGGTGAAGAATTCATCTTCTGTATTCTACGAAAATAACATACCTGGGTGAACAAGTCTTGCAATATGAAGTGTGTCGGCTCTTGTTTCTCGTAGGTTTTGTATAACGGTTTCACTGGTCGTAAGCTCACCTCTCAGATCTTCATTGGGCCCACATACTACCAGCGTCTGAAGCACATGGTGGATGATAAGATCCACTCAAGAGCCCGCGGGCCGGTCCAGATTCTCAACAGACAGCCCATGGAGGGAAGATCACGGTGAGATATGGGGCCTTTCTAGGGTTTGTCTTAACCACCAGACAAAGCAGGATCTTATGGCCACAAAATATAATAATATCAAAATGTTATATTATAAGCATTTAGGTTGACACTACAAACCTCATAAAAACTAGTTCTAGGATAGAATGAAAAAGAAATAAAAATAAGCTCATTTCTCATCTTTTAATCACTGCAATCTTTAAACTCATGTGTTTGATTGTTTTTATGTAGTGACGGTGGGCTGCGGTTTGGAGAGATGGAACGTGATTGTCAGATCGCTCACGGTGCAGCTCAGTTTTTGAAGGAAAGGCTTTTTGAGGCATCTGACCCGTACCAGGTGCACGTGTGCAACCTGTGCGGCATTATGGCTATTGCAAACACTCGCACACACACCTATGAGTGCAGGGGCTGTCGCAATAAAACACAGGTAAGCAGCTGCTGATTGATGTGACGTTGGGCATCATTTAAAAAATATGTATCGCTGGATGTAGGCATGTGACAAGACGGTTTTATGCAATACAAAGGATGGTTTGTCATATCTTTTAGAAAGTACAAAACATCCTTGTATATAACCTGTACGCGCACAACATCGTGAGTGCCTTGTTAAACAACACTTGAGTTTTCAGGAAGTGACCTGTTATCTGTTCTGCTTTTTCAGATTTCTCTGGTCAGGATGCCGTATGCCTGTAAGCTCTTGTTCCAGGAGCTGATGTCCATGAGCATCGCCCCACGAATGATGACTAGCTAAATCGCCCACACACATGAATCATGGGAAACAGGAAAATCGGATGCATAAGGCATATTGTTAGGAAAATGATTTTGAATGGAACCCAACAGCACTTCCTGTTTGCTGGGCTTGTGTAATTTTTATATTTTGTCGACTCTCCATGTTATTGTTCTGGAAAAGCGATGTTTTGCTTCCTCTCCAAATAAAAAAGCTTTTTTTTAAAAAGTTAAGTGGTTTTCCTCTGTTAAAGGTTGTTATTTCTATTTTATCTCAACTTCTGTACAATTCTTCTACGTTTTTGTAAGAATCAAAGCTCTTAACAAAATTGTAGGCGGCAAAGACAATACACTACTCTCAAAGTATGTTTTATTCATTAATGATACACAAATCAGAAATGTAGAACCAAATGCATTCAATGCTCAGACTTTTATAGGATGTTGACTACAACAGTACTGGTTAAAGAGCCGTAGGTGCACTGGCAAAATACAATCCATAATCTGTTAACTATGTGTAATGTGAATGTGTCCTTGCCCTTGCATTACATTTTGCAGCTGAAACTTCTGAATCTTGAATGAGTCCGCTGTATATTGTTTGTATTTTTTACATGACTATTCTTGACATTCAGATTAAGTAGATAAGGGTAATTTGTTTTGACTGAGCTCTGGGGAAAATTCTTAAACATTGTTCACAAAAACTGTCAACGCTCAATATGTTTTCCATTTAGCACCAGAGATGCCGACTGCAAGAAAGAACAAAGGAATGACTACAATATTTGTATCGAACACAAAAACACTTATCTTGGAAATGACTGCAGAAGAGAAGCAAAACATGCATGTGATATGTGGAGATGAGATACCCGAGTACCTCAAACGCAGACAGAATAGATTATTTTGCATGCCTGAATGTTTGAATGGCGATATGTGCTCACGTGCATCTGTGTGTGCATCTTTACGTTATCGAAGTTGTTCTGCGGGCAGACAGATTGCAGCGGTAAAGAATATGAACGAAGACTCTGAAATGTCAGTCCTGAACAACTTCAATAGAATAAAGTGCGTGTGTGTGTGTTCAGTGCTTAAAATGGTATGTGCTTGTCTGCATGCTTATTGTGTAGGTAAACGACAGTGAGTTGCAGTTTTCCGATCTCCTGATACAGCAGAACTCCCACCAGAAGCCATGAAACAGAGACCCCTTACAGTTCCTCATCTTTCACCACTGCAAACAAACACAGGAGGCAAGAATAACAATGATGTCTTACGTTCTATATGTTACACTTAAAGTTCAGAAATAAAATAAAACAAAGACATGTAAGGAGACATACACCAGTGTTTTCTTTTATTTTCTTGACCCTATTTACTCATTTTAATCTGTGAATTGTAGTATACATATTAGCCTGTTATGTCTGTACTGTCTTCACAAGTACAGATAAAAGAATGGTTCAGTCTGGCGTAGTCGGCGAGATATATTCTGCTGATATAAAAAAAGACTGGTTGTTCTGTGTATCTCTGGTGTTCATGAGGGTTCGAAGCCTTTGGAATTCTAACATTTTTAATCTGTTTCTTTGCGGCGATAAATTAGATAAACGTTTACAAACAGTGTCATGTTAAGACTTTTGTAGATGGTGGAGGCACATTTTTTTAGACATAGGGTTCCCTAAAGGGATAGTTAACCCGAAAATGAATAAAATGACTGAATTTGTTCTTTTTGGTGAACTATTCCTACATTACTCCAATTGATAACATTTCGATTTTTTTTGGAATGCCAACAAACGTGGACACGTTCCTTTTCAAGATGTTTTACTGTTGCCTTATTTACTATAGAAATGCTTGTCACTGCATCTCACAAGGATCGACATCCGATATGGGCTAAACAAACATTGCAGATCATGCTGGGACATGATCGATAGAGCAATGTGCTGCAAACTAAAATCCTTTATAAATATACTAACTTTTCAACTGATGCATGTCTTTACAACTCCTGAGGTATGTTGTTGGTATAAGTGGAGTGATATATGGTAGTTCACTCATGCATGATTTAACATCACTCACCCTTCTTAGCAGGAATGTCATTGATGGAATCCACCACATGAATGGTGCCTACAGCCGAAGCTTCACCTTTAATATTACTGGCATGACACTCGTAGGAACCGGCCTCATCCTTGGTAAGAGGAGATATCTGCACCAGATGAAAAAAGTATCAGTTTCACCCATCTGTTGTAAGTGCTAAGTAGATTTGACTTGCAGGGAAGCAATATACATCGTTCATATTTTGTTCTAGAGATCTTTTAGTAGGATTACTGTGAATAAACGTACCAGCACCCAGCCAGTGACTTCATGCTTTTCCGGGCCCCCTCGGGTTTGAACTGCCATGTTTTCTTTATCTCCAGGAAGTGGCACAATTTTTTCAATGTCATGAGATACCTGTGAAAATCATAACGGTCAAACTGACTTGATGAATGAGTCCATGTATAAATAAGATCAAGGTGTTAATTCAAAACAAGTAGTTTTTTATTAATGATTTTGGTTTGGAAGAATTGTTAAACAGATTTGCAAAATAAGTTATTGAAAAATGTGCTGAAAATATTTAATGTACATTAAAGTTCAAAATATATTGCAGGATAACAAAACACATTAAAAAAGTGTTAATATATGTTAACAACGATTCTATGTAGTAGATTTAATAAATCTAATTGAGTAAACTAAAAAAAACGTGCTCTTGTTTTTGAACCAAAATTTTAGTTGAAATTACAGAACAAATATCTCAATTCTAAACAAACTAATTATTGAGTGAATTCAACAACAAACAAAAAAATTGTACTTGATTTATTTAAGTTCATTGTGTGATTTGTGTTTAATTCATTTAGATAATTTTACTTGATTTATTTGTGGAAAATTCCCGTAAAAATACGCTTTACAAGCACATTAACTATTATGTGTAATACTCTCACCAAACTTTTTTAAGTAAATAAAAAACTTTTTTACAGTGCATTTATTAATTCTATTATATCAGCTGAGCAATTTATCAGTAAACTTTTCTTTTTTGATCA
This sequence comes from Triplophysa dalaica, assembly GCF_015846415.1. NCBI lineage: Eukaryota > Metazoa > Chordata > Actinopteri > Cypriniformes > Nemacheilidae > Triplophysa > Triplophysa dalaica. Next base: position 4,028,825 of record NC_079557.1, read on the forward strand.
GGTTTCAGAACTCTTCTTCATGCCTGTTCTCCAGCTTTGTTTGTTTGTTTGTTTTGATTATTTCTGTCTGGTTCTCTGCTCTCTAGAGGTAATACAAGAAGTTTATTTTATTCAGTCTTGGTTTCTGGTACCTCTTTATCAGTAATGAAAATATCACAGGAACCCTCGAGGTTAAACAAGCGTTTTTTCTTGTAACTGGAACATAATTTAATTTCCACAATTTCTAAAGCATGACTCTATTATATAAGCCTTAAGAAAATACAGAGTGCATTCCCTCATGTTTACACAGCCCGAGTTACTACAAGAATTAGATCAAACCTGTAACTAACCCATTATAAACATCCCAGAGCTATAGATATCCTAATGAGAGGTTACTGTGAAGTTGTTTACTACAAAATGTCAGTCAGTTGTACATCCGGTCCTTCAAAGTTTTTTTTATTTGTGACCTCCCTTGCTAGTAATGCTATTGTTTCAGTGAACCATTATTCCAGAGTTGGACATCCTTGACATGTCTGGAGCGGTACAGTATTCACAAACACATCCTTGGGAATGTATTTCCCTCCTTCCTCTTCCTCATTTTGCCCGGAGATACAGCTTATCATTATAAATAGCTTAACATACATCACCGAAACTTGACACAGATCTTTAAAGGTTTTTTTTGAGCAGAGAAGTGATTTTTATATAACAACTAATGTTCTGTACCTTTCTCCAGGTGAGCACCGGGGTGGGGATCCCAGTGGCTTCACAGCTCAGGAAGACTTGAGATCCAGTCACGTTCCAGGCCTCACCTGGAGCTGTCACAATAACAGGTGCTGTGCAGGACATACAAACATGATTCAGAGCTTGCTTTCGACTTATGATTATGTTAATATGCCACGCAAATGTTATCAGCTTGTGGGCTTCATGCTTGAAAGAGTGGAGAATTCTGGGAGAGAGTTTGCACAACGGAGTGATTGACAGGTTATAATGAGGACGATACAAGGCCCTTATCTGGAATGCGTCTCTAAAGGTAAAAATGACGTTTAACTTATAAACCAAGTCATAATCATCAAAAGTAGAACACTCGACCATAAGAAAGATAAATCAAAGATGAGATCTCTTAATTTATGCCTACACATCAAGATTAGATGGAGAGCAAATGGAAAGCGTCTCAACTATTTCTCTAAAGAAAAAAACTGAAATCTCACAAACGTCTCCATTAGAGTTTAAGAGGAGATTTAAAAAAATGTCACAAACTGACCTCAGATGTGCCAAGACTGCATCAAAATGCAATATTATTGAAGATCCTAAAGTGAATTTAAACATTTCTCATCACATTTACCTAAACCCAGATTGTTTTATCTCCACACTCTTCATGTATCTTAACAATTGTCTCATTTGTTTCTGTTTTTATTTCATGAGCTAGGACAGAGCAACTTAACATACTTTTTTGTCCCGCTGAGGTCTGTGACATTGTGAAATGTGGCCCTGCATTATCATGATTCAATAAAAGCTCTCATAGAAATCTCTGCCAGAGACACTTTTTCATGAATTAAATCTTAGTTCTTTTCATCTAACGCCAGAATGCTGTTATAATAAATGACACGATGGTTCGCTGATTCAAACCGTCTGGGTTGGCTCTAAAGCAACAATCCGCTTAAGTGTTTAACTAACCAAGGCAGAGCTATTTGATCAGACCAGATCTCCTTTTACACATTTGAATATCCACCCGAGAGGCTGGAATTTCAGACATGTCTGTTCAGGGATAACGAATCGTTTCCACCCTGTATGAAAACAATGTCCTCTGGCCCAATTCAGTTGTTTGTTCAACACACACTGAAAATATATCCCTGTGTGTGTAAATTCATTTCGTCCTGATCAAATGGCAGATTGCCGTATCAGTGCTCATGGGAATACAGAAACACAAACCACATGACCACTGAATCATGTGAGTGAACATTGGATCTAGATTATGTTAATACCCAGGCAGAGGAAAAAAATAAGTTTGAAAGAAGTTTTCGACACAGATGTGCACAAATTTTCACTTTTTATTTTTCTGTGTGTATACTTTGAGGCCACAGGGTCACATTTTACGCAGGATAAAATAAACTAAAAAAATACATCCTCTGAGCTGCCCAAGCAGTCCATTACTGAAAAGCTCACTGAAAGCCATTATAATCACATGATACATGAATTGTTTTTGTAGTTTTGTACATTATGACAAATTTAATAGAGTTATACTTAAAGAGAGGAATAATATATTTTTTTAATATTCGGTCACGTTAAAGAACACAATAAAATGTGCATGCCCAAAAATATATAAATAAATCGGTAGAATTTAAAATAAGGATTTAAATAAATATATTAGCATATACATTTCAGTAGACCTGCACTACCACAACAAAAGTGCCAAAAAAAGTTTGGTTCCCCCAAAGAACTCTATGTTTCCTATACATTTGTATAATCTGCATTATCTTTTCCTCTACAAGAATCCTATTCATGGATGTCAAAGGTTCTTTGTGGAACCAGGTCCACAAAGAACCTTTGAGGAACCTTAACTTTAGAGATTGTTCCCTAGAAAACTGTACATATTATAATATATTGTTTCAATGGCCATAATTTAAGGTTAACGTCAATCTTTAACATTTTGTGAAATTTGACCTACGATTTTTGAAATATGAACATTTTTGTCGCTAATAATTTTTGTTCCAATATGTAATATATAAAGGAAAGTGAAATAAAATTATATAAATAAAAGTGATACATGAATATTATATATGGGTAAATATAATAATACTTCAACATAATATTTATGATCTCTTATATTTTCAAGTTAACACACATCTCACCTTGAGCGCATTTGCCCTTGTTCTGAATCTTAATCTCGGGTTTGTTCTCCCTCACAGCTTTCACACTCGTTGCTTTTAAATCACAGCCGGTTCTGTAGTTCACCCCGTCGGATCCGCACACGGGATAGTCGTTCTTACACACGCACATGCCTGCTTTGATCTTCTTTTCGCTCTTGACGCACTCGAGTCCAGATGCGCAGCGCTTTGCTCCGGCTCCGCGTCCACCGCACGGCTCTCCAACTCCGGACGCGCAAGACGCGCAGCAACCGCAGGCATCAAAGAGCGCCCCTGACGCGCAGCCCTCCGCCGGCAGCGGCTCGCACATACTCGGGTTGCAGGTGCCGCAGTTGCGAGGTACCCGGCTGGCCGACGCCGCGATGGTCAGTGTTAACAGGAGAAAGGAGATCATGGTGATGTGTGAAGGGTCTCGAACTGCTTCTGAGTTTGGTGGTTTTCTCTGCTTGGGTTTGAGAGCTAGACCCCGCCCAAATAAACTTCATCCTCTGGGTTTATAACATGAGCAAACCTGTCCTCCCTTCAGTTTGGAGATGGTGATGTTCCAATACACACATTAGGATAAGTCTTGCCAAGAAATGTATTAAATTGACTCAACGCTTAACCTCGAATAGTGATGCCAAACATACAGGAAGAGCACTTTTCAGTTTTTATTTTCAATTTCATCATAAAATAATTTCCTAAATAATCAATTAAGATAATCTCTAGTCACATAAAACATTTCTGAGGGATGGATGCTTGTTTAACTCCTTTACTATTTAATGTACTTGGCCACAAAGGCAGCTGCAATGTCCTTGTATGGAGATTCAGAGTCCGAGCGTGTCGGAGGGATTCGACAGACACTTCGGAAACGTGGAGACCTCAAGAGCAGGTTATGTGCTAATCCAACGCAACTGGAGATGAGCCAGTACAGAGACATGGACTAGAAAGAGAGAAAGACAATACAATAATGTTCACCGTTCATTTGAAAAGAACGGAGAGAATTTCAATTGGATTTAATATTTTGTTTTATAAAGACTTCTCGTGTTCAACATACTAAGAGATGTCTCATTTGCTCTTACATAAGACAGCAGACATAACAGAAATGCACAGCTAGACGAGCACGAGACATCGATTTGTACATCTGCTGGATATATCAGACAACATCTTTTTATTTTGTATCCAGACTCAGAAACACAACCCTTCATATTTCTCCTTTGTGATGTGATCAAGGCCTCAAAACAAGAGGCACATGTAGGGGTGTATCACTGTCAAACCCAGATAACACGTGCTGCCCGCTGTCTATTCTTCAAAACATGAGTTTTATGTCATACATGCCGGAGCATGATCCGAACCCTCATGCACTGTACTTTAAGTTACTGTAGACAGATAGATGAGATAGTGACTGAACGGTGTGGCGGAGGGTCACTTACAGACGGGACTGTGGCGGCTACAGGAATCATCACCAGAGATATTCCTCGGATGAAGTTGGTTACGTACTTCTGGAACTTTGAAGGCTCTATTTGTCTCAGTGCGAATATCTGCAAGCGAAAAACAACTAGAGAGTAAACAAACGAAACATGGTATGACAAGAATGTTGCTTTGAGCAGGTGAATTGTACAAAGCCAGTCAAGAGCATTCAACACTTCTCGGTTATTGAAATATTTCTTAAAGGAACTTTCATCTGGCTTAAACATTAAAGCCCATGCATATCAGCAGGCAGAAACGAGGACAGAAGTGTCTTCGCTCACGTTGAACTTCTCAGAAGAATTTAAAACCAATCTTTCAGCATCCAACACTCCCTGCGCATCTGTACAGACCAAAAATGAGCCCGTCGGCGTTCCTTCTTGGTAACATCTTATAAATGACGGGTGGATGATAATTCATCACATACATAATGAACTTAAGTGGTATCAAGGTTAAAAATAACTATATTAAAACCTTGCAAGTTTAAACGTGAAAATCTGCCTCACCTCTGTGATAAATAGGTTGATGAGGCCAAGAGAAACAGGAATTATCCAGGTGGAGTCGGGAAGAGTGAGGTCTTGGAACCACAGGGTGCCTCCCGTCGCCAGTGCCGCGTCAGATGCTGAGAAATGTGAGGAAATATATGTTAGACGTCTCACTGATGTGGATAATGGTTTGTTAAATCGAATGAGCTTATAGAGACATCTGTTGAGAAGTCTACATGGTATCTGGAAACCTTATGGATTCGATTTACCGAGAGGAACATGTCCTATTCCCAGACTGAGATTTCGCAAGGCCAAAGACAAACACACCCACATGGGCAGCTGCACCCAAATCAGCAAACTGGCCTTGAATGGGTGGCAGTTATCACGGATGTAAAGCTCAGACACGATTCGCTTGAGATTCTTCTTAAAGTGAAACCTATAGTGTAACATGGAAAATACTGCGTTAAAGACAGTAGCAAGATTTCTTTTTTTATTTATAGAAAAACATCCAGACATCCTAGATCTACAATAACACTTGTTTTCAGAGAATATATTTTGAATAACATTTGTTTTACACCTGACTGGAATTTTAAAGGAACAGTTCATGTCATGCGTCGGGTCAGAGGTCGGCCTTCAGCCGTGACTCGACTCTCTTGTGAAAACGCATACTTGCACGAAGCCATAAATTAATGTGAATTATTATTGAAATATGAATATTTATTTTTGCAAAAACCCCTCGTTTTCGCTTCTGAAAACGTATGCTAACCCCCCGGAGTCCTATGGACTATTTTTATGACGAATACATGCGCTTTTTAGGGCTTTAAAAACATGGCCGCGATCCACTACCATGAACAAGATGTTAAGAGCCTAGATATTATTCATTATAACTGCGATTGTGGTCCGCTTAAAGAAGGTTATATACACCTGGGACGGCTTGAGGGTGAGTAAAATATAGGCTGATTTAATTTCTGGGATGAACTGTTCCTTTAAGTATGTGCAGATAAAAAAGTGATTTATGATTAAAAAACAACACATGAGATGAAAAAATAAGGATTTTCAGAGAATAGTATTTTCTCTTTCATTCGATAGGAAAATGCGAAAAAAGGCGCATGACATTAAGCGCTTTTCTGCTCACAGTTGAGTTTTTTTCAACTTCAGATGCTCAGACTGCTCCCTCCCTACTGAAAACAACTCAAAAGAAGCGCGTTTAACACCAAAAAACACTTTCTGACTGATCGGCCACTTAGTTAGCTATATTTTATTTGGTTATTAATACTTTACAAAAAAAAATTTTGTTTTGAAAATAATTTTTGCTAATAAACTCTTCAAATATACCCTTTAAACCCACAAGACACACTAAAGTCATGTCATACTTGCATGTTCTCTCTGACCAGCCCTTCTCTTTGGCTTTCACAGAGATCTCAAAACGTAACTGGCGGGCTAACACAGCAATCTCCTTCTGCAGAGCTTCAACCTAGCTGAGGCACAAGGACACACGGTTAGTCTCTGGTCTGAACTAAAAAAACATTGCAAAAACATGAAAGTACTCGAACAAGTTTAGGTTTTTAAGTTCTTATCCAGTTTCTAGCGGTATCAGTGCTTTCATTAATAGAAATGAAAAACAAAACCATTTCCTGCCTGTGTTTCTAAATAAAAATGGTTAAATTCCCACACACATTTTCCATGACTGCAAAATAGCTTTGATCAACAGGGAAAACTAATTGAAACCGACAACTGATCTGGTTATGTCTCTGTTAGTGTTTAATTATTAAACATATCAGTTTAAAGAGATACTACAGTTTATGTTCTCACACTGTGGGACATCAGAAGGGGAGGAAAAGGAGGGGTAAGCATTTCTGTTGAAACCATTGTGCTTGGATGGAGAAACATCCCACAGCTGGAAGAAATTCTTAATAAGGAACGTGGCCTCTGATGTTTACTTTGTAATATCTGCTGACCTCTAAGATGTGCCTCCTGTACTTTACCAAGTACATATAAACAAACAAATCCGCACGGGCAGGAACCAGCGCTTGTTTCAATTCATCACACAGGCTTATTAAATATGACATGGCAAACATGATTTTCATTGCTTTTCTTTTTTTGTGTAGTGTGAAGACAAACAGATCAATCCAAAGATCTGAGAACATTTCTAATTTATGTCAATTTGTCAATACAACTTATATAATTATCAGAAAGTGGATGAGATATTCATTGTAAAAAATTATTTTGGTATTTTTAAGTTATTATAATTTATTATATATTATGAATATTTTTATTTTTATAAAAATCTTCCATTTTCAATGTTTTCACTTTAAAATTTACAACGAATATTATGGATTGTTTTAGATGTAATGCAATGTATATACACGATTTAAGGTTCAAAGACGCTGTATTTTCCACATATCGTGCATCTTTGTATCTACTCTTTGCCCCGCCTCTCTGAAACGCGCAGATTTTTTACAAAGCTCATGGCTCTGAAAAGCGAGGAGTTCTATGATTGGCCAGTTAACCAGTGCGTAGTGATTGGTCGAATACTGCAAGCATGTGACGGAAATGTAACGCCTCTTACCATATTTGGAACATCAGGTTCCAGAACAATTGTACTGACAGGTACCCCACCTTACTTGCGTATACATTTGGGCGGTCTCAAACTGGCAGGTCTGGGTGAGCATTCCGTTTTAGATAGAATGCATCTTTTTTCAGACACTTTAATTTTTGCAATTTTACGTGTCTAATACATGCACGGGCAACATACAACACACCAAAGACACAGAAAAACACATATCCGCACCATATGACCCCTTCAAAAAAATAAAATACAAAATACTCTTTTTAAATACAACAACTTAAAATACAGAAGCTTGTGACACAACCTTTGCGATGATGATCGTCTGGTAGATTCCCAAAGGAAGCGTGACAGCAGTACGCAGAGCCAGCGTGGTGCACATGATGCTGGCCCACCACGGCAGCCCAGTTATCTGCTGAGTGGACACCAGGAGCTGCTCTGTCATGCATACAGGGGTGGATTCTGCTATGCTTTCATACCAGCCCGGTCGATCTGTGGTCACAGTTCTTCTGTGCTGAAGCCCCAGGGCAAGTATGGAGGAGGGATGGCAGTTAAAGAGGTGAGACCTGGGGCAAGAAGGCTGGTTGGTTTGAACTCTGATGTCCAGGTTGAAGGAGCCTTTAGATAAACTTCTGATGTACGGTCTTGGCATCACTACGTTGTCGTGGCGACATATCCACCTGGTTGACCTGGCAAGCTTCAGCCACATCATGTTGAGTACACCTTTAAAAACAAAACTGATAAAGGAGGAATATCTGTAAAATGCATGGGGTTGCAAAGGTATTTGTGATAGTTATACTATAATATTAATGATAGTTAATATGCACGTTGTTGCAGGCTTTGCTATAGTAAATACATTTTAACATTACTACGAATCAAGTTAAAACAGTCCATTAAATGACAAAACCAATGAACGACGTCTATTTAACTATTCAGTTTCTCTGTGTGTCACTCTTTACATCTTTCTTTATTAACAATATAACTACCTTTCAGGAGCATGTCATCTGTGTCAAGTAAATCAATCGTGTGGACACAGATACTGATTTTAAATGACACACAAATACCAAAAATTATTTTACAGACTAATAACTATTTATCAAGAAATGGCAACTTGCTGGTCCACCAACGTTAGATCAAATAAAGAAATTCTTACCTATGCAGTTTTAGACTTCACATAAGCGAGACGCATATCACATCTTTTAAATATTCAGTTCAATGTTTACAAAAGATAATAAATGTTCTGCTGTATTTAACTGTACTCATTTCATTCGCAGTGTAATGTCAAAATGGGCATGAGACGTCGCTTAAATGTGACGTCATGTGCGCCTCGAAACACGCCTGACAATATATTTTGTATAGGCAAACAAAATTTTAAATACTCGCAGATATTGTTAAATCCTTTCAAAATATGTTTTAATTTTTACAGCAAACAATAAACAGTTCACAGTTAAAATACGCACCATCAGTTTGAAAAAAAGCACCAGCGCGCCATCTGCTGGCAGTCACAGGAATACACATAATATTGTACAGTTCTTGAAAAAGGATAATGTGCTGTTCATCTCAAGTTCAGTTCAAGAGCAATAACAACAATTACAAGAGCAATTACAACTATTTATTTATAAATTATGGTTCCCCTGATTCGTAGCGACTGATAAACTAAAACAACAGACTGTAAAATAAAAAAATCAGCTCCAGACTGATTTTTTTATGTAAGCACAGACATGAAAATTGCTAGCAAGCATACAAAATATCTCAATTATATTCGTATGAACAATTGATAATTTTACAGAAAAAGCAAAAAGTGTTAAAATGTATTTTAGTGTGAAATGTACCTGGCATAATGTACATTTCATAATCCTTCAATGTATACCACAGCGAAGGGCAAACTACTGTATTTCTCCTTAAAATAGTCATGGTTTTATTATAGCAAAAATTTGGTCATGTTTTTTCGGTGCATTTTTATATCATTTTTATTGCCATCGTTTTATTACAAATATCGTGGTTAAACTATAGGTACTGTGGTGAGATAATGGTAAATTTGGAGTTACCATAGTCAAAATATGGCAACTGTAATACAACTTTATAAAAGGGTTAAATGCCCTCTTAATGACATTTGCCTGTGACATTAATACAGTTTAATCCTGAACTTGCCCGGCAAAACATGTCAGAGGTTAAAGGTCAGTTTAGCGGCGGGTCCCTCTTGCCCTACGTTGTTGTGACGCCCTGCGTCGATTAATACGTTTAGTGCTGGCACGCAGTTTCCGTATGCGCAGCTGCCTAAGTCTGAGCTGAAGGTCTTTAGGGATCTTGCCGCCCTTGACCAGGATTTCCCTCAGACGCTGTTTTAGTGTCTTGGTGAGTTTGAAGTCACAAATGGTGGGGTAGTGTTCGTATTCGACCCTACAGTCTCGGGAGGCTGGTATGTATCCCTCTGCAGTCACTGTAATGTGATATTCACCTGGATTTAATAGACGCCAATAATCCCCTTCAAAAGCTGAAATCGTAAGATTGAAGAAAAGACAATTTATGTCTATAAATGCATTAAAAAAACTCACAACAGAGATCCAATGTAAAAAAAAAAGATTGGACTAAATGTTTTGATTCTAAATAACAATACCTGATCGGATATGATGGTCGATGTCGTCTACTTTAATGATTGCATCAGCAATCCCAGCTTCAGTGTCTTTGTCCCTTACCACTCCTTTAATTCCTCTGTGTATCTGTCACAAAGACAACCTTGTATTATTTCTCGGATACATCAGCACATTCTGACACATTCAGGATGTTTAGACAGCCAAGTGCAGGTGTTTGCTGTCTGGGAATGTTAAGTAAACGTACAGGCACATGTGCTGTATATGTTGTACCTGCTCCATGTAGATAATAAGAGATTCCCTATTATTTTCCCATTCTATGGGCAGCTCACTGGCATGAGGGAATTTATCACACGACAGCTCGACCGTCACCTCAAAACAGTTGGTGTGCAGGTAGCTGAAGTCATTCATACCTATAAATACAAAAACAGGTCACATGCATCCCTTCTATACTGTGATGCATTTTCCCAATAATACAGGATGTAGAATATGATTCCTCTCATGATGACCCTTAAACAATATACATAATCTGTATTTCTGCATCAGTGTCTCCCCCTGATGATGTCAGTAGTACTCACTGCCCGGTACAGTGTGCCAGCTGGCTCCGTTTATAATGTTATTGTGACGGAGGAAGTCCTCATTGTGGCACGGCCTTCGATCCGGGTTGGACATCACATGGTTTGTGCTGGCGTAAACGGTGGCCAGCCAGCGGAAGAAACTCTCGTCTGCAGTGGGAGTGTGCTCTTTTGGAGCCCAATCTCTGGTCATGTCGAAGGGGTACGTGACCACCAGCTCTCCTCCGTGGAGGTTAGCGCTGAGTACAAACGGGATATTCTGCATCCAGCTGATGACCGCTCTCGTTTCTGGAGCCACCTTGACAAAAGACAAGAATTATATCACGCAATCTATTTAAAGCATAAAGCAAAACTACATTTAAGGTCATAAACATAAAGTACTGGTTTATAGGATGAGATGCATCAACACTGAAATGTATGTTTCTCATGGTCGTGTGATCTAAATTCTCCTTCTTTGATGCTTAAAAGTGCCTATATGAATTTAACACATAATTAAAATGATGATTTAGTATGTTTAATTATGATTTTGCAAGGCGATGAGATGGATTAGGCAGTGAAGAAAAAGCATTTGTGGGAACTTCTTCAATACAGTTTGAAAAGCATCCCAGCATGCACCTCATTAAAAAGTGTGTAGTATGCGGCTAGTATGAAGAATATTGTTTTTATTTTACATTTTGGTCACTGTATAGTTCCCATACGTCCATCTGTTTTACTCTACCATAGCTTCTTCTGAAGTGTAGTACTCTGGAATGGGAAAATAGTGGTTGATGAGTTTCGATTTATTTGTTTCCAGCTCAATGGCGTCCCACATCACTGTGTTCAGGTCTGCAAAATTGTGATTCATGTCAATGCCTTCATAACTATTGCGACCAAATCCCCATCCGGCAAGCTCTGAACCCTGCAAGAAAAATCACATGTATACCAAAAACATAAAATATATGTATAGTTTCAGCCTAGTTATTGACTATAAATGGGCTTGAATACAGAATTCAAAGATCAAGTCTCAAGTATTACGTATGCCAGTAATAACTTCAAATGTTATGAATTTTGATTGGCAGATGGGATCTTTGAAAAGATCAGAATATTCTGCTTTACCTTCTTGTAAGCCATTTCGTAGCCATCGGGGTTCATAGAAGGAAGCAGATGGATGCGTGTCTCTTTCACCAGATGTACTATTCTCTGATTTCCTCGTTTGTATTCCTGGCATATGTACTCCATCAGATTCAACAGCAGCTCCCTACCCAGCACCTCATTTCCATGCATACCGGCAACGTAGCGAAACTCTGGTTCACCTGCAGAGGGAGCACACACGCTTTTAGACCACAAGACACCCCAAAAAAGCTGTACAGCTATTAGATATATTATGGTGGTGGACAGCCGTGTGGCACTGTTTTGGAAAGGAAAGCACCCTTCCAGCTCTGACCAGATGCCTCTCCACCTTCACGTCTAGCAAGCTCAGAAGGGTATATAACACAGCTGTCAACCTATTTTATCACAAGCATTAAAATATTAAATGCTAGCTTTTGTAGTAATAAAGTTGACCACTAACAGGCACAAATAATTAAAGTCAAAGTAATATAGAGTTGAGATAGACCTGGAATTTGAATGATGACTTTTACAAAATCTGCACAGACGGGAAATACGTGCAACTGAGATGCATTCATGCACATCTAACTGAGTCTGGACGATTTATTTTCACAGATTTTGAGTTTGCAATCTTTTTGTCAGCCAATGGGAGCACAAGACGCGTCTGTTGTGACTCTGTAACTGTAGCTGCATGACGGCTGTGGAAAGGGTTAAATCCCCCATCTGTCTAACAGTTGATCCATTGACTCAAAGCAATGTCTCTCTCGTTAGCCTTACTAAGAAAACACCGTACATTCCTGCCGAAGAGGAGGAATTTCCAGAGGAGTGAAGGAATCCGAGAAACAACTGAACTTTCACCCCTCTATTCCAAACACAGCGTTGATGTTTAAGGTAAATGCATAAAGAAAACACAAAACCAACACATCTTATTAAAGAAGTAGTCATCATTTACACGCCCTCTTGTCATTTCAAACCTGTATGACTGTCTTTCTTTTGCAGAACACAAAAGAAGATATTTTGAAAAATGTTGTTAACAGAGCAGCACAGCACAGACAGTGAACAACCTTCTTCAAAATATCTTCTTTTGAGTTCTGCACAGGAAAGAAAGTCATACTGATTCGAAATTACAAGTTTCAACAAGCGTGTAAATGATGACAGAATTTTCATTTTGAATTATTTGAAATATTTACATTTACAACCACAAAATATAATGCACAAATCAAGGTAATGTTTTGAATACAAATGCACATCACAATGCTGACTTCTGGTTGTGTTATGAGATCTCAGACATAAAACCCCAACATTTCCAGATTTTTTGTGAGCATGGGAGCCCTTGTCCTTTCATATTCATCTCACAAACACAACAAGATAAAGTGATCTATATAAGGAGATGCCATAATTAAATGTGGAGTCTTGTAGACTGGCATTTTTCCACAGTGCCCGGAGGAGAATGTAGAATAATTGGGTCAAATTTCCTCTTAAGAAGAATTGCTACATGATCCAATTATTAAATACTTATGATTTTATAACACCAAGCAGGTGAGGTTATTTCTTCCCACTTTCCTTCAGCGATGGCATCCAAGGCCACTATATTATGAGTGCTGGCATGAGACGACGAAACCACTGCCAGCCCTGGCAAGCTCTTTCACTGAGAAACCAATCTGTAGCCCACAGGCTAACGCAAACACATGAGCTGCCCAGTGTAAACGGACAGAGTGAATCAAAGTGAATGAGAGAGAGAGAGATTTGGGCTTTATTCCAATCGCTCTCCTTCTATTATTAAGTACTGATATCTAGACCAAAACTGATTCCGCGCCCACTGAACAAAAAAAATATGCATATTTTCTACTAATTTCAATTCACATTAACACTGGATTCAAGTTTTAATCCACAGAGATGTTACCTAATTTTTCAGCTTGTAAATATTCATAATAAATACAGATCACTCTGATATTTCCAATTAAAAACTCTGTGTTTTAAAATCTCATTGCTTTCTCTTTAAGACACTATTAATGGCACTGTAAATTAAACTGTCATTATTCAAATGCTTGTAACCAAACAGTTCTTCGCCACCACTGACTTCCATAGTAGGAAAAATGTATGATAGTCAAAAGTGCCCAAGAATTGTTTGCTTTCCGACATTCTTCTAAATATCTACTTTTGTGTTCAACAGAACAAACACATTTATAAACCAATTTGACCTACTATGATAGTCAACTGTGGCCAAGAACTGTTTGGTTACTGACTATCTTCCAAATACCTTTCTTTGTGCTCATCAGAACAAAGAAATGGATACATATTTGATACAACTTGGGGGTGAGTAAATGATGACAAAATTAACATTTTTGTTTGACCTGTCCCTTTAACACATGCATTTTAATCAGCTTTAGTTTGCAAGGAATAAAGAGGATTGTGCAAACTTGGTTAAACACATTAATCTATCTGTTATGACTCAACTTACCCAGCTCATGCTTTCCTGGATTGTCTGAGATTTCCATCACGTACAGTTTAAGGCCCATGTAGCTTTTGCCGATGCTGTAAATGCGGGTGATGTCGGGGCACATCTCGGTCACAGACTTCATGAGCTGAAAGATCAAACGCTTCTTTATGGATCTCAATGCAAATGTAACCATTCAGTCCTGTTTATACATGAATGTTTTCCAAACCAACTAATAATATACTTTCTAAAACGAATCTAGTAATGGATAATATACTACTAGACGCAGTTGCATAATAGTGGTCAGACTGACCACAAGTGATCTACAAGGCAGCACTCGCATACCAATGTGAAAAACCTGGATTTTCTAGCCGATGGATGGTTTTCAGACCTTTTCGTATAACTGGGTTTTTCAATGCATGTTAGTGTATATAATGTAAAAAAAGTCTAATTTTTGTATGTGCTTTTCATGATCCGACCAATGATATCAATTCAATTATATAAAGAATAAAAACAGGCCCTGCCCTACATTTTATATGTTCTTTTTGAATAGCCTGTTTCAGTCTGTTTCGCTTTAATTTCAAGCATTAAAGATCATAACCACACCTTCCTCATCTCTTTGTAGTTGTGGTGTCTGAAGTCCAGTTTATCTTTGGTGCCCTCCTCAGCTTGCCACGGGTAGATATTGTTTGGATCTATAACATTACACAATATCATTATCTGATTCCCAGTAATATGTAATATATTTGTTTATACAAGAGTTCCATTTGCGAGATCACTTATGATTTGTGTTTAGCATACCTGGCATCTCACAGCCCATAATCTCAGCTCTCAGGCAGATGGATCCATTCTTAAACCAGGTCTGGGGGTTAATACGAATGTAGCGTGCCATCGCTGGCTCGGGTAAAACCGCCAAGACTGGCGTTTCGCTGTCCTGATTTCCCTCAAACACCTGTTAGCATACAACATCACTTCTGGTGAGTGATCCTATTGATAGGATCCAAATGACATTTGCTAGTGGCAGCTGGCACGGCTCCTTGTGCAAGTCTACGCCCAAGATGGGCACACGAGAGGCTGGCGCAGCGGAGCACGCAGTGGGCAGGCTATTCTTTTGAAAAGAGCCGATTAACCCTGCCAAGTGCTGCCAGAGACTGCCTCCAACCTCTGTTAGTGCAGAGCACCGTGTGCCAACTGGAAACTCTGAATGGATCTAATGATGTCACAAAGACATTGCAGTTAATATCAACCGGCAGCATTGAATGGCAAAACCTGCTGACTGGAAAATAAGGACTTCAATAAAAAAAAAACTGTCATTCAGACCCAGACATTTTAAACTGCACATGTACGACGATGTTGTCATGCAATATTTCTGATGATAATTTTAAAGTTTATAATAAACAGACCAACGTACCGCCTCTTCGGTCCCGTTCATGCACGGCTTCCATTTAATGGTGTCATTGCTGACCCTGCACCTTAAAGGTTTCCACAAAGTCCAAGCTACAAAGGAATAGTGGCATCTTTAATTCTTGCAGTTGACTATTTATTATGACATTACGGTTGAGAAATATTATGAAGTACCTCCATATGGAGCTGCGGCCTTGTAGCATAACTGCTGTGAACCGTGTGAGCTTCATGGCATCTACCTGTAGCCACTGGTTCTTGTCTTTGTGTTTGGCACACCAGGCTCCATCATAAATATCCCCATCCTCAATGCCAGACTACAATACCAGACACGTAATATTGTGGATTATATGCGAATAACAGGAAACAAACACACAAAGGTGCTGCTGCTGATGATATACAGTATATTTGAATATGAAAGGATGATATAGAGAGAAAGAGTTTTAAAGTTGTGTACTACTGAGAGCCACCTGTATGTTAAGTCGGGCCCTGTGTGGCCCCAGGCCTCTGCGTTTGTACGAGGAGGATAGAAGCTGAGAGTCTTTCATCTTCAGAGACTCAAGACCCAAAGGTGGGCATTCTGAAACAGATAAAAAACATGAATTGATGGAAAAAGGATTTAAAGAGTAATAGATTGTCGAGATATTCTGATATCGAAAGAGACCTGACACAAAAAAAGAAAGATATCATCTAAAAATATCATTCCGTGCTGGATTAGTTGTTCATAGGAATGTAACAATATTATCGATATTGTGTTATCGCAATAGCAAAATGTGACCCTGAATGACCAAACCAGTCTTAAGGGTCAATTTTTAGAAATTTAGATTTTTTAATCATCTGAAAGTTGAAGAAATAAGCTTTCTATTGATATATGGTTTGTCAGGATAGGACACTATCTGGCGGAACAACAACTGTTTACAAAGCTGCAATCTGAGGGTGCAGAAAAAGCTGAATATTGAGAAAATCACCTTTGAAGTTGTTTATCTGAGGAACTGTAGCAGGTAATCCCCCCACAAAAATAAAGTTTTTATACATTTACAGTAGGGAATTTATTAAATATCTTCATGGAACATGATATTTACTTAATATCCGAATGATTTTTTGCATAAAAGAAAAATCTGTTATACTTACCCACACAATGTATTTTTGCCGATTACTAAAAATGTTCCAATGCTACTTAAGACTGGTTTGGTTGTCCAGGGTCACAAATGGTCTCGATATTGTCGTGGTCACATGATTGTATGAAACGCTAAAAAAATAGTTACCTTTAGAAGGTCCATCTGGTGCAGTTATTTTATTTGATAAAAGAAATGTTTAGGTCATTTGACACAACTCATACCTCTAGGCGACAGTTATGATTAGAGGATAGAGAAAAGAGAATGCTTATGGAAAGTCAAGGCTTGTCATTTTAAACATTGCAATAAATACCGTACAGCGGATGTTATACCGAGGTATTAGTGTACAGGGAGATTTTGATATTGTTACATCCCTAGTAATTCAGTGATCACCAGACAGATCTTGCCCACATTGACTACCATAGAAGGATAAAATACTATAGTTAAAGTGTCCCAGAAATGTCTTTTGTATTCAACAGAAAACAATATAATGTGATTTTTCCTAACATGGGAGTCAAGATCTGTTTGGTTACAAGCATAAAAATCTTTCTCTCCGTTCATCAGAACAAAGAAATATATACAGATTTGGAACAACTCGAAGGTGAATAAATGATGACAGAATTTTCATTTTCACATCAACTATTCCTTTAAGGTAAAAGTTTTTAACAGCTAAAAAGCATAAACCTTGATCGTGGTTTTTAATTACGTTGCGTGACATTCCGAAACTCATTGGCTGATAGACCTTATGCGCGCGCTTATCAGGAGGCGAATTAAATAATTCCAGGAATGATTTGCTCAAGAATATTAAGTTGCTTTGACTGGATTCTACCTGAAAGTTACCAAATAATAATAATGAAAGTAATGCTTACTCACTTAATGACACGATGTCGAGATAATTTATATGGGTTTGTTTGAAATCTTGAGTGCCTATAGTTCAGTGGTTCGCAAACTGGGGGCCCGAAGATGGATCTGGGGGGCCACAGATTTTGTGGCATTTTATGAAATATAGAAATTCATCATAGATTTTATGCAATCAAACATAAAAAAATAAGACCACCGACCAAAAGAATTGATAACTGAATATGTTTTTGGTTTAATAAAAATTCTAAATTTGAGATTCTAAGTCTTTATTTGAGGGGCCGCAAAGCAATGCATTCTACAAAAAGGGGGCCCTTACAACAAAAATGTTTGAGAAGCACTGCTATAGTCTTGCATACATCGTATCTTTGAAGAGTATTTAGTTTGATCAAATTTATAAAAGAGAGATACAGCTGTACGATTATTTCCGGAAAAACACGAGCTGCTGGAAGTGGGACTCGTAGGGAGAGTGGGATGGGACTACAGCACGAGCAAGCAACACGTCATCGCACTAATCCCTTCGTGTTTTGTACATTATGCAAGCACACGCCGATTGCCAACAAAACACAGACGTATGACTTAGTTTGACTTACCGCGTGCAGTTCATGTCCGGCATCTATTAGCACTGGGACCGTGCCATCTATCAGTTTCAAACGATCTCCAAATCCGGCATTATATCCACCGTTTATATAACATCCATCATTAAAATGCCGTGAACAAACAGACACACCTAAACTTCACTATCGCAAGAGTAACCATTCTTGACGCAGCACAGATAATGTTGATGGTAATCGTTTTTTCGCTCGTGGGCGGGCTCTTTCTTTCGCATTGCCCTGCTTTTCCGGGAGAATGGCCAATAAAAGGAATAGGATCCCTGTGATGACGCAGCGATCCAGAATTATAAAAAAACTTTCTGAAACAAGTTTTAGTGCTGGGGGAGTATTTCGATTACAGAAATACTGTCATACGTACAACTCGTTTTTGACCAGTTGACCATGTTAAGCATGAGAAGCCAGCATGTTTAACAGTGTAAAGAAGTCAGAATGCATGACATAGCATGACAGCCGATCTTTAAATACAGGCCCATTGCACAGATTTGAAAATATTTGGGTTGAAAAGTGTATCTTGTGCCTGTTTATACTGTTTTATACAGTGTTTATACCTACAGCTTGGAATCAAATCATTACTCTGACTTAAATCATAAGCAATATAAACAACATGATATTGTTTAGTGCTAATTCTGATAATCGCAAGTATCTTGGCTTATATGCTGCGATACAGGTAATACAAACCATCCCGAGTATACATGATTTAGCTAGCGTATGTTACATGTATAAGAAATTGGATTTTAAAAGAGAAGCACATCTGGCACTTGTGATTCAGTCTGATGGTTTGCTGAGTCAGGAATCGTCCCATCCTGTTCTTATGAAACGAAAGAGGTTTCCTGGCACAGCTGGTGACCCAATTACTTTGACCCGGACTATTCTCCTACCGGCCATTAAATTGTTGAAGGGCTTAGGAACTTGTTTTGTCTTGTGTACCTCCGATGAATCACATCTACACTGTTTGAGTTTAATGTGATGCCGCCGGGATAATATTTAAGAGGTTTTTTGGAGAAGACTGGATGCAGTTTATCTTTTTAAATACCTCCTTTAAACATATCGGATAAAAGTGTAATTCTGATATGTTTGTTTCTGCATCACATGATGGTTTAACTGCAAAGCTGAAAAGAAAAGGAGCTGTTTGAAACAAGTTATTTGATAGTATTATGTCAGTTCTTGTGATTGCACAGCGCGGTAATGAAGACATGAGCTGTCGTTTAATAATTCCAGCAGATGTTGTGCACAAACCCACATCTTTACTTCTGCTCATGCCAAGTTAACATCGGTCAAATTGAGGTAACACGATAAAAACAAGATGTTCCCATCGTTCTGACCATAATTCCTGCAGTTAGATATGATTTGTGGAAAATTGTGCATTTCAGCTCTGTGGTTTGTCAAGATTGTGGAGAAACAGTTTATTGAGTGAATGACCCAACTGGCTTTGGAAACAGGAAGAGGTGCATTAGTGCAGTTTGTCTGACATGAATTATGTAACAGGTCTTGTATGCATGCATATAATCTAATGTGCATGGATGGAATAACACAACGTAGACATGTGTGTTTACTTGCATACATATGTTAAATATACATGTCATGTTTATTTATAGTATGATCTAGCATCTTTATTAATGATAAAACCTCTATACAGAATAGCAATATTTGTTAGTCTAAATTATATGAAACCCATGCAGTTCTCATTTTTAATGTATTCATTTCTTACCAAATACCGGTGGTTCCTCACTATTTTTGGGGTTCCACACTCTCCTCTCCACACTCTTGTCAATGTTGTCATTCAGGTCCTCTGTTTGGAAACTCAATGGCGTGGTCTTTGGAGTGGTCTTGGCTGTTGGTTTCACGGTCGTTGTTTTTAAAGTTTTCGTGATAACCTTCGTTGGCTTTGATGGTTTTGTCGTGGGCGTCGTAGCTTTGGTTCTTCCCTCCGTAGGTTTAAATGTCATGGGTTTTAGACCCCTGGTGGTCTCCCGAGTGGTCTCCCGAGTGGCGGAGAATTTGCTTACCTTTGTAGGTGAGATTTTTGCGGAGGTGTTGGTGGACCTGCGTTTAAGACCGGCTCTCACGCTTCTCGTTGCCAATGATGTCTGTGTGTAAGTGACATTATATGACACTGTTGTAGTTAAGGTTTTAAGAGAAGGCAAACTTGTTACTCCCCCAATCAAAACTGTTAAGAAAGATACAAATATAACAGTTGGTGTCATGGTTTCCTTGGACCCTGCTGTAAAATGTAAAGCCGAGAGATGCCGCTTGGTTCAAATTGAAATGCATAAAACACCGTAATGTTACAACATTCCGCGCAACTCTTTTTGCAATATAATGTTAACTGAGAGAAAAGGAGGCAGGCAAAGAAACACTTACTTTCCAAAGCTCTTACTAGATTTATTCATTATTTCATTTGAACTTATAGCATATTTGTTGAGTTTTCGCCTGTGTAATATAAGACGCATTTAGTCGAATTTATACTTCACCAGAGTTTAAATATTTTGCTTGATAAATTGGTTTATTGCGCCATCTAGCGGTCTTCACAGGCCAAACATGATTTAAATCAGATATTAAACCAGCATGTGCTAGAATTGAATTCAAGATCTTTTTTGTTAACTGAACTCTGGTATAAAGAAGATTATGTAAAATTAAGATAAGATTATTGGGCAACAAACAATGAATGTAAAAATAATGGATTTTTTTAAAAAAGCTTTCCTGTAGATCAATTGTAAGAGCATTGCGTTAACAACGCAAGGTTGTGGGTTCGATCCCAGGGGATTGCAAATACCAATGTAAAATGTATAGGATAAAGCAATCTTAATCGCTTTGGATAAAAGCGTCTGTCAAATGCCTAAATGTAAATGTAAAAATAAATGACTACCCAGGAATAATAAACAATAACATCACACACTAAAAATGTCACATACACTATTAATAAGAATGAAACAATATACAAAGTGTTTTAAATCAGTTCAAAGTGTGGCGCAGTTAATAATAAAATCAATGTGAATACAAATTCAATAGTCTTCTATTGAATAGTTTAAGGTACGAACACAATTGTCAGAAATAAGAACAGTGTTATTCCGTTTTTGTCCACAATATCTTAACTTTTATTTCCCCCAAAGATTGTTATTAATTAATCAATGAAAATATTATATGTAATCAAAATTAGTCAAAAAACGGATCACTGTTTGTAAGAACAGAAAAATACAAAAGACATTCCACCAGATGGCGACAAAACACTATGAGATGAGTCAGTCGTGAGCAACGTTTAAACGTGTAAGTTTAACACACGGGTAAGTGACTAGAGATGTGTTTGCATTTTCCGTACAAACAAAATAAAACTGACCAGACAGCCCTGATAAATTCTAATTGAAGGTGTGTTGGATACCCTGTTAATTATACAGTTTTGTTTGTCTTTCATGGGGAAGTTGAGCATGCAATGAGCTGTTCGAGGTAAGAAAACGCGTCGACATCAATTATCGATTCGAAACGAGCTTCAATAAACTGATATCTTGCTTTTGTAAAAAAGTAAAATACTTAAAGTGATCCGTTAAATACTGTTTTTATAAATCTTTGTAAATTTACATTAAAATGTTGCAGCCAGGGTTCAAGAATCTGCAGGCTATCTCGAGATGTACATACTTAATTGATTTTCATGCATATACAAAGCTCTAAGAGTTTGCATTACCCTTTAACATAGGGTTCATTGTATTTTAATTAAATGCATTTACTGATGTCAGAATAATATGAACAAAGAAAAATAATCTTTAGCTTCAAGCATTCATTTTCAGAAAAAGAATCAGTTTTGTTTCCTATGAAATTCCATTTCAATTTATTCATCTCTCTTCCCCCATATGTGTGTTCAACACATGCACACACACAGCCGGCGTTCCTCAACCTGTCAGCTTTACGCTCAATGTGAAGAGTGAAATGTCAACGCTTAATAGGAAATTTAACACCGCAAAATATTCATAACCTGCCCTGCTCCTTAAATATAAGGGTGTTACAGACCTATAGTTTGTTGCGCTGTAAAATTGCTGTGTAGGTTGTGAACACAACCTCATTGGTGGCCATCTGAGATCATCCTGCAGTTTTCAGCTTCTTTACATAGAGAATTTTGTATAAAGAAATGAAATGACAAACAACTTAAAACAGTGATATTTTGGGTGGTTGGCTGATGGTATCACTTAGTGTACGAAAAAAAAGATTTAGTACAAGAACAATAAAGCTGTAAGAAACAGAATTATTGCTCCCCATAGCTAGGTTGAGCATAATAGTTATTTTGAAAACAGCACCATAAATAAAAGGACTAATTAGAATCAGTTTTTATTGATAAATACATTACAAGGTTTGTTATAACACGTTGTGAACATGTTTAGCACTCTGAACAATTCAAATAAAAACAGGCGTGCATACCTTACATTTATTGTGCGGAAGAAAATTTTACATTTATCGCTTTTATCCAAAGCGGCTTTCATTGCATTTGACTATACATTTCTTACTAAGTTTGTGCAATACCTGGAATCGAACCCATGACCTTGACATTGCACCATTCTCTAACCACTGAGCTATAGGAAAGGTATCTGTATTTTATTAAAGTAATCGGGGTATTTAGTTTATGTTTCTATTGCCGTTCGTGCCCTATCTATCAATCTGGTCTAACACAGTGGATTTATGTCTGTCTGTCTGTCTATATCTGTCTTTCAGCTGGTCTGGTGATGTTTTTCTAGGTCTGAACTTGAAGTCATGGGAATGCAGTCTTTTCCCTTCATTAGAGGCACGTCTAAGCAGAACTGAGAGAGAGAAAGTGTTCTGTACAGTGACCCAGCAGCAGTGGTATGAGAGTTAGCAGCATGCCGCTCCTTTAATGACCTATGAGAGCTGTGGACCCAGGCCATACACAGGGAACCTGAGAACCTGCTGAGCAACTTCTGTTGATCTAAACCAGGTGAGGGGCCCACACTCCAGTCTGTGTGTGTGTGTGTGTGTGTTTGAGAGAAAGAGCTTGAAACAAAGGTGTGTGTGTGTGTATGGGCAGGTTTATGACAAGATTGTTGTTTGAATTATTAATAGCTTTGCTATACTCTGATCAGTTCTTGTACATTTTATGGTTCGCTATATGTGGATTTTCTATGTCGAGATGCTAGATTAGTTTTTGCTTTTGTAAAGAACGTCTCTACATGTTGCAGTTCAGGGTTCTGTGTATTGAAAATAAAGAAAGCTGACTTTTTATTTGACAGAAGTGCATTCCTGACAAGAATTGAAAAGAGACCTTTAAGGTACAGTAACACTACCTCACTCATTCTCATCGTATAAAGCACCTTATTTCTCATACAGCAGGTGAGCTGCATCAATTCACAGGAGTCTTTTATAAAAACCACCACATTTGGAGAAATTTAACCTTGCGATGAAAACCGCAGAGCCTTGACCCAGAACTAGAGATGTGAGCCGCAAGTAAAACGCAGAACCAGGCCAAATTAGTCCGTAAGTAAACTACATTCAGATGTTTGTGGTACAGGTGAGGTAATATTGAAACGTTAGCGTTGTATTTTTTCCTCCTTTAGTTTTGCTCTGTGTGTCATCTCATTACTTCCGTGTACCACCACAACGCTACAGGACTTCAGAACGATAAATATTCATTCTTCCCCTCCACCGGAGAATCTAACAGCACGATATACCTCGCTGCTCAATTATTGATTTCTGAAAGACTTATAAATATATAGAAACTGTGGGTTGTTCAGAAGATTGGTAAGTAAACGTAGTGTAGTTTTAACAGGATCTTGATGCCCGTGAACAACGCCTAACGTATTGTTTCCTTGGTTCATTCATTCATATTTTTCTATAGGGTGATGTGTTCTTCTTTTTATGCCATTTGTCGATATTTCCCAGCTTGTTTTTTGTTCTATGGATTTGCGATAATTTGGTATTAGTATTATTTATAACTCCCACGTAAGCTATCTGAAATAATAGGTTTACATCGCATCATTTTCTCTGAGGTTTAATGTGGAAATACATCTGTTGTGTTTCAGTGGAAACTGTGATCAGCAGGTGGCAAAAGCTGCAGATTCCCCAGACGTCACTTTATAGCATCAACATACCGTAGCTCGGAGTTAGGGAATTAAGAAGTTGTAATCTTATATCTAGCAGAGCTTTTCTGCCATCTTTTAAATGTCAGCTTTTTCGGTCATGTATAAGAGCCGCGGAAAAGAAGTTGAATCCCATCATAAAACTTTCTTCTCGACTTCCACGGATTCATCCGAAAAGAGTAAGATCCCCGAGACGCTCCCCTTCCATGAACAATACATGTGGAAGTGTCATGTAATATTGATGGGCTCAGATGATGATCTCCTGATGACCTCAGTTTGGTCCCTCTCATGTTCTATAAAATATTCAGGACTTTATCCCCTTCCTGCCCCCAACCCTCGGCATCCCATAATGCATGCGCTGGGCCCTCTGCACAAAAACACACCTGGCTGCAGGAGAAAAGGATGATGGGAAAATCAGTACAATCCCTGTGGTGAAGACTGAAGTTTGAAACTCGCTTCAAATTTTGCCAACGTAAGAGAAAACGAAAATACAGGTTTTCCACTTTAATTCAGCATCTGATTGTAAAATGCACACCTGAGGCTGGACCCCCCGCCCCTCCATGGCTATCATTAACCCTCCCCCCAACCTTTTTATCTCTTTTAACTCCTCCCTTTTCCCTAATCTCCCTCTACCTGTTCACCTACATCTGTTCTTTTGTCATTTTCTATTCTTCTTCTCCCCAGCATTACTCGCTCCATCTTTCTCATTAACACCTCAGCCCTGATAGATGTATAGAGGGGTGGCCTACGGCTCCTCAAGAGCCTCTCCTGGGTCACCATTGCAGTCCTGACACCCTGTGTTTCGCCCTTTAGACCCGGGCCTGTGCCATCTGGCACTGCTGGCACTGGGAGTCAGCGTGTGTATGATGCACATCTCTTCTGCTGTTGCAGTTTCTCACGCAGTTTGTGTAAGTTAAACTTAGTGAAAGTTCAACTTTTTGTAACATTTGTCTGGTTGTCTAGTTTTGCAGTGTTAGGGGAAGCATCAATGGATTTTCAGTTTATTGTCATGAGTGCACATTATGCAAAACCTTTTAGTTTGTAGGACCAGTTTGTAATTTCTTGGATGATCTATTGGCAGAAATGCAGTATAATATACATAACTTTTTCTTCACCTTACATAACGAAGCATTATATTTTTATAACCTTAGATTGAGCTATTTCTAACTACAGACAACGTGGGTCCCCTTGCATAGAATTCAACATGTTGTTTCTACAGTAGCCCTTAAAAGGACAAACTGCTCTAGAGCGTGTTTCGTAAATATGTTATGTGCAAGAAGTGAAAACGTGACATGTGCTTCAAAATATGTACAAATTGGCTTCGCAACTCTGTCTCCTCCCTACCAATAAGCTGGTGTGTGGTGGGCGTTCTGGCGCAATATGGCTGCCGTCGCATCATCCAGGTGGATGCTGCACATTGGTGGTGGTTGAGGAGATCCCCCCCTTCCACTTTGAGTGTCCACAAAAGTGCTCTATAAATGTAACAAATTATTAAAGGAAGGGGTTGGTTAGAATCTCACCGCTAAATGCCGATACAATTCATATACTGGATCTTTAAAGTATAAAGTTGCATGCCGTTTTTGTGCCGTGTATTTCAGCACTTGTGTTATATTTTGTTAATGTATAAGAATCATTTATGTTGAATAAACAATTAGAAAGTTTTGTCAGCTTTTGTCACTCCCCTTTCCTGCCATTTGGTAGATAAACAATTGATCCATCCCCATACTCATGCTATTGGTTGAGGCAATGCTACTTTGATAAACGTCATAAGGCACATAATAGTTTAATGTTCACTCATTCCAGTGTTCCCTTAAACAGGCTAAGATAAGAAGAAATGCTTAGTAGCAAAAAAAAACTAAATTATAAATGGGTTGTAAAACAATTGCTGTTGTGATACAAAGAATATTTGTTTTTGTTAGCAAATCGAACAAAAAAGTGAGCTTTACTTTGAATGTTCGCCTGGCATGGAAAATGTAATTAACAAACCCTGTTTGTGCCAACTTGAGCAGGCAATATGCTGTTTACCTAAACCACTATCTGAGCAGAGAAAACAAATATTTCTAGTTGAGCGAGGCGTTGAAAGTCCCGCGGGGAGCGGAGCTGCGTTCTCTCCAGCACAATACTTCTACCTACCTCGATTCGAGAGCGCTGGCAAACGCAATCCCGAAGAAGGCGGGATACTTTTCCATTCGGACGAAAGTAGAATGTGCTTTACCTGCCAGTGACTGTCGCACAGCCAAAAGAGGAAAGCAGCTGCAATAGGACAGAACGTACACGCATGCAACCAAACGCTAACACGTACCCGCGTCCACCCAGCTTTAAACTTTCCCTGCTTGCTGGCTGAGCCTAATTCAATGTCATGTTCGGGGCTGTGGGGAAACCCAGATTGTGAACTAGCTCGGTGTGTTATTTATTGGGTGGCCAGTGAGTGGTTGTCTCCTTATTTACACCAGATTGCTTCTCCAGATGTTTTTTTTTTGGGAAGAAATCCCCAAACCCCCGCCTCTCTTTGTCCAGATGGAAATGATTCTCTTTTTTTCGCGAAGCTCTAATCCTTTTCTTTTCAGGGCTATTTTCCACCGCATTGTGATAGGAAACTTACGATGAGTCAAAGAGAACTGCGCGGGGTTAGGGCCAGGCCTTGTCAACGGGAAACGATCCCTTCCTCTGGTTGTTAAATAAAACCTACGCTCATTTTTTTCCCTACTTGATGTGCGACCCCGCAAAAGCAGTTGTTCGGCCCGGCGTAGAGGTATAATGAGCTTTTGTGCTGGATGGTTCTGCCTCACGTTCGCATTAGTTCCTCTCGGCCAGTGTTGTGGAGAGCGCGGGGAAATGGACTGTGAGAACTTTAACCAGATGGCTTAGATCCCAAAACCTCAGGGGAGAGACGCATAGTTCCGGACTTAAGCTAAATCAGTGTACCTAGACTTAAACTGCAGATACGCATAATGGAGAAAGCGTCGAGCAGGATAATAAGGGCACTTGAAGGTTTAAGAAAATGTGTTGGAATTAGTCAGGTCATGTTTGAAATGAAGGTGAACTGTTTTCAAGGCCTCACCTGCATCGTTGCCTGGAAAGAGGGAAAGAAAATAACAAGATAGATAAAACACAAATAGGATCTGTTCTATTGTTTTAAAACTGCTCCAGTCACAGATGTCAGAGTTTTTAATAATGATTTTAACGACATTTTTAAATGTTTAATTAACGTTTTAATACGTTTTTTTTAACGTCTTAGTAACATTTTAAACATTTGTTAACGTTTTAGTAAAGTTTAAATAAGTCTTTGATTGACATTTTAGTTATGTTTTAAACGTTTTAATAAGTGATTATTTAAAGTCTTACTAAGCGTTTGAACGTTTTATTAAGTGTTTGTTTAACGTTTTAATAATGTTTTAAATGTTTTGTTAACGTTTTAGTAAAGTTTTAATAAGTGATTATTTAACGTCTTACTAAGCGTTTGAACGTTTTAATAAGTGTTTGTTTAACGTTTTAATAATGTTTTAAATGTTTTGTTAACGTTTTAGTGAAGTTTTAATAAGTGTTTGATTGACATTTTAGTAATGTTTTAAACGTTTTAATAAGTGTTTGTTTAGCGTTTTAGTAATGTTTTAAATGTTTTGTTAACGTTTTAGTAAAGATTTAATAAGTATTTGATTGACATTTTAGTTATGTTTTAAACGTTTTAATAAGTGATTATTTAACGTCTTACTAAGCGTTTGAACGTTTTTAATAAGTGTTTGTTTAACGTTTTAATAATGTTTTAAATGTTTTGTTAACGTTTTAATAAGTGTTTGATTGACATTTTAGTTATGTTTTAAACGTTTTACTAAGTGTTTGTTTAACGTTTTAGTAATGTTTCAAATGTTTTGTTAACGTCTTAGTAAAGTTTTAATAAGTGTTTGATTGACATTTTAGTTATGTTTAAACGTTTTACTAAGTGTTTGTTTAACGTTTTAAACGTTTTAGTAACGTTTTAACAACACTTAATAATCTGTGTGATGCTGTCCATGCAAATATTTATAGATTTAAGAATTGACAATTTGTGTCTCTCTATTTCTCCTTCTTTAGGAAATATCAGCGTCTTGAGTCTTGAGATTAGATAACCACCTGAGACAAAGTTGAAACTTAAATGAAACTTAACAGAGAACTCTGTACAGTCTCCTAATCATCTGAGCAATAAAAGAGCAATAAAAAGTACCTCTGGGAGCACACATTTTTCTTGCCTCCAGGTGCCACCTTTGATAATAACAGTAACTGTCTGCGCTGGCTTCAGTTCTGATTAAATGAAACTAGTGGGTTTTGTTTGATGGAAACATCAATCAAACTTTTGAAATCTTCGAGCTCTTTCTTACATATGTGAGAGATTCTTTTCCTCCAAATTCTTTCTTCAAGCATAGTCAATTGATGCTTAAACTTTGCAATTTCATCCTGTAGATGAAAGATCATTTACTTCCCATGAAATCAAATAGGACATTTCTCTAGTGAGCAGTACCAAGCATTGTTCTAAAACGATAAGGCACAGATTCGTCTGTAGATCTCTGGCGAGGTCCGTGGGGGTGGGAGGTAGAGGGGGGGAACAGCAGATTGATGAAGAGCTGAAGTGGGTCCCTGGGTGACACACGCTCCACTCCACAATATTAAAAACTCCCACACGTTTTTGGGGAGGCAAAATTGCCCTTGCTGGAACGATGGTGTATTTTTTCCCAGTAATGAGCAGCATTTGTTTTATCTTGATAGATGGGACGTTGAGGGGAATTCATATCATCGCAAAACTCTCAAACTGGCTTCCATTTATGCCTGGGTGCCCTATCGATTGCCGTTGAAGGACATCTTGACGGTTACGCAAGGGACGCCTTCGAAAGAGAATGGCCCAAATTCGCAGTTGTGTCTCCACACAGTTTTGAGGGCATTTTGGAACTTGGCTTTGCAACTTATTACTTTTTTTCTTTGTTGGTATGTTTTTGTATGGATTGTTCCTATTTGTACTTTTATGCTGGCATTGAAATATTTCCCGACTTCTTTGCAACTGCTTCCATTATACTATAGAATGTATGCTCTTTGTTTCTTGTCTGCATTTAAAGGTTTATTCATCATCTATTTACCCTCATGTCATTCCAAACCTGTATGACTTTATTTCTGCAGAACACAAAAGAACATGTTGGTAACCAAACAACACTGTCCCCCATTGATACAAAACCCCTGGGACGTTTCTCAACATATCTTTTGGCCACATAGTCATACAGGTTTTAAATGACTTGGGGGTGACTGAATGACTGATTTTTTTATTCTTGATGAACGGTCCCTTTAACTTCTATTCAACGTTTGCAACAAAAATGTTAATGTTTTTAAAAGCAGTAAATCCACAAAACTCTGAGTGACGTTCAGAGACTTTTATCATACAACTTGATCCGGCCCAATGTGTCAAAGTGACCATATTACGCCGACAGGGACACTAGATCGCAGCCCTGCCCTCTCGTGGGCTGTAGTCAGAAACATGCTACCTCTCCGCAGGATGTAAATGGCTGTTTAAACAAATTAATGTAAGGTTTCTTTCATACATGCCATAGTAATATTGAAGCCATTACGGTACTCTCCGGAGTTGGCACGGCCAGCTTTTAGTGCTTAATGTCTTCCACGTTGATCTTATTAATCTAAACAGTGCTGCCCAGCTGCTCTGGAACTACCGTTCCCGAGCATGCCTGCAACAGTCTCTCGGTCCAGGCACCCATCTGAACAGCTGCCATATGTGGCTAACGCTGTGGAAAAGCTAACCGGCGTGTATCATTTTCTACACTTTATTCGACCGCTCCTGGTGAGAAGGTTTTCGTAGGGGCTCTATTGAGACACTTCAGACCGCTTCCAAGTGTAAACCCGCGCCCGGCCGCTCCGTTTCTCCCTGAGGCCTTGCCAAAATATCCACAGAGGGGCTGATTTATGTTTCTGCGACTCAGACTATAGAACAGCTCACAGTAATGTTGGTCTGTAGAGTTAAGCCGAAGCATATAAGTCTTATATAAATGTGTTCGTGTCTGGCAGGGAACAGGCTCATTAGACATGACTTGTTTATGGAGTGCATGACAATGTGTTGATTTCAACACGGCCGTGGTGGACATGTGGCAAACATCAGCAGGATTTTTTCTTTGACTGAAGACTGTTAGTTGGGGAAAAGATGGTACACTTTTGATATTGCGGAATTATTTTGATTAGGGTTTGAGTGTGGGTTAGCGTCAGATTATCGTGTTGATAACTGTGTATAAAACCCTTTGAAGTCTATGGAAAGTCTTCATTTGATAGATTAGTAAATGTGTGTGTGTGGCAGCTGAAATACATTAATTGAATTGTTAAAATTTGTTTTTTATTAAGTGAAGGTACAATGAATTGTTTCTTCCACATTCTGATCATTCTTTATATATTTGTCTTTTTGATTTGAAGTATGTTTTAGCTCAACCGATGACAAAATGTGATAAGAAGAAGAGGCTGGTTTGGAAATGTCATAAGCTGGATTTGAACTCAAGCTCAAAGGCTCAATGTGTTGGGTTATGTGCAAAGCCTGCTACAGGGTGAAAAAATCGTAAAATGGCTTTTTTGAGTCAAAATCATTTACTTAAGTAAATGTCTTACCTAACCTTAGTGTCACTAAAACCCTGTCTACACCAGATGTGAGCCGACAATTAAACTCATTATAATTAAAAAATGTGTCCATGCTGGATGCGGGGCGATGCAACAAATATCTTGTTCTTCATGGGTTTGTCATGCCACGTCATGCCACTCGCGTCTGGTTTAGACAGGGTGTAGGAATATTTGTCAACAATGCAATTATAATTATTGTTAATTTTCTGGTGTATGTATGTATAACAGGGATAAAACACAAAAACTCTGTTTACTAAAAAACTTTTGTTTCCTTGAACAATATTTTAACGCGTTTCTATCTCTTACAGTGGTGTTCCCATTAACTCACTCCCATTTACAAACATTAAAACTGATTAGGTTCATCACTTTTTTCTGTATATTGTAATATTGTCAAACAAAATAAAAGTATATTCCCTACGTTCACCACACCTGGAAAACCGTGATTTAAAGTTAGTCATACAGGCTTGAAATGACAAGAAAGAGTAAATTATGTCAGATTTTCATTTTTGGATGAACTATCCCTTTAAGAACCTGTACTATTAGAACATCTTTGTCACTACATTCCCCATATTCAGTCGTTCAGTTTAGCAACCGTCAAGACGAAAGCGCTGAGAGACATTAACACAGTCTCTTTCCCTGTCACCGTAAGGTTAACAGGTCGACGTACCGGTGCAGAAAGGCAATGAAATAGAGCTCACCTCAGCGCTCTCATCTGGGAGGGTCCTGCACGCCAGCTGTCTGCACAGATGAGAGCTTTAGGTGAAATCTCCGCTCCGGTGGGTGACACCCTTCAGCTCTTTGCCACCTTAATGGCAGGGGCTCAAGCCGGATAATGATGCCGAGAGTCAGACTGTCAGTCTCTGCGTCTTGCTGCCGCAGCCCCTTAAGAGCTCAGCGTGTGGCACTGGCCATGAATTTGTGAGACTGCTGTATTTTCAAAAGTCATTAATCTAAACAAAGACACCCCGGAGTCTTTTGCGACTCCCTCCGCTCAGCCTCGTCCTCTGCTCGGGACGAGCGCTGAGAACTAAAGAGGCAGCTCGGCTCAGAACCGCAGCGCTCTGACGGCTGACGTGGGTTGTGAGCGGCGGGCCTCGCAGGTAAAGGGAAGTGGCTTTTTCAGCACCTTGGAGAGCTCTTGAGACGGTTGCAGCGAGGACTGCGCTGATGAAAGAGATGAGTGATGGTTGTGTTGAAGACATGGCACCGTATTTTATACTGGTGGAGGCACAGTAGAGAAATACGATAGTAAAAAATCACGTCTGTGTAGTTCACTCGGTTTAGATGGCTTGAAACTATGGGAAGTCATTTTTTATGCCTTTCTAAAGAACTTTTTCTGCATCAGGAACGCAACACGGGTACCAAATGTCCCATGTTTAATGTGCCGTCAAAAGAATGTGTCGTGCAACCTGCCCATGTTGGCGTTGGTGTAATTAGGCCAAGTGACAGATCAATTTGCATTGAAATCCTTAGAGTTTGATGTCTGCACGACCTTGACCATAAACATAAAACAGGAATCTTATTTTGTTGTCCTAGTTTTGCATGACTCTGTTGTTCTACTTAATCATTTGGATTCAGTTTTGTTTCTCCCTGTTGTCAATGAGACTAATTTAGAAGCACAGGATAGTTCACCCAAAACTGAACGCACCCTCATGTCATTCCAAACCTGTATGACTTACTTTCTTCTTCAGAACACAAAAGAAGATATTTTGAAGAATGTTGGTAAACAAGCAATTGATTGATTACCATTGTATAGACACAACACCTGTGAGACATTTCTCAAAATATCTTCTTTTATGTTCCACCGAAGAAAGTAAGTCATAAAGGCTTTGAACGACTTGAGGTTCAACAAATGATGACAGATTTTTTTATTTCTTGGTGAACTATCCTTTAATACAGTGATGTCATATCCTTCTAATACAGTGATGTCATATCCTTCAGACGAACACGTGCTGTTTACAGCATACCAGCAAGCTCCTCCAAAGAGCCTTAAATCTCCAAATATGTCTTGGGATAAGAAAGGTGTAGTCCTCAGAATAGAGCCAAGTGTGTCTAACAGAACGATAACTGGCCTAGAAAGGGACCGTCACGGTCACAAAACTGAATCAGCAACTGCCAAATGCTAATGCAGATGTTTGGACTCTAGCTGGGTCAGAGCTAAAACAAGAGAAGGCCAAAACAAGACATGATTTAGTTTCTGCATAGTAGCTCCTCAAAACAGGGAGTTCACCATCATTCCTGCATCTGTATGATTCTGAATCAAAAAACGTTTTCATAATGAAGATTTGGAGCCATTTTGTGGTATCGTGAGATTTAAGGATATATTCATTTTTGGTTGATCCTTCCTGGGAGCTTTTCTGTGCTGTGGGGGAATTTTACAGAAGAAAAAATATGATTTCAAATGATGGAATATAATAGCTTTCAGCTTTTTTATTTCTCTTATGAGCATTGAAAGGTTGTCTGTCATGACATTTTATTATACAAAACTATTTTATTTGACTCTGTTCCCCCATCTAGACATTTTAAATGTGAATATATAATGAAATCAATTCATTAAATCAAGTTAATTACAAAAACAACTATTTAGTATTTGAGAATTTCAATTCAGAAGTTTCTTTTTACTTTGTTCTAAGGCGTAGGATTAATGCTTTCACATCAGCCGAAGAAGTTTAATTTATGCGAGATGAAGTAGTCAGAAATGCGCTAACTAAAGAATCACCCACCTATTCCGAAAGAACATTTCAATGGCAAACTGATTCGCACCACCCACACCTAGCAGAAGGATCAAGAATCTACAGTGGGGTGTGAAACATCCATCTAATTTAAAAGTAATTTCTCCCTATATCTCTCTTTCAATTGTTTTCTTCTGGCACCGTTCTTCTTTTACTACTTATTTCACAATAAAAAAACTCTCTGTAAAGTCCTGATGCATTATGGGTAGTGCTCGCCATAATGTTAAAGTCGCTGCTTTCGTTGAAACATAATTTCTACCTAAAGTAGGGGATGCGATATATAACATGTGGGCTTCCCACAATGCTTTGAGGTCCCCGGAGCCCCGTAAAGAATCACAAGATTCATTGTACTGGAATCGTAAATAACTCTGAAAACGCTCGAGCTGGATTTGTATGTTTGCCTGTGCTCAAACCTGACATCATCTGGAAGGCATTCCAAGCAAACCTGTCCCGTGTTGTTGCCTTTGTCTAAATCCTGCCGGATGAAGCCATTTTTTGGCACTTCTCTTTGTGTTGTGCATTGGCTTCCCTCTTAAGAATAAAAGATGGATCAGAGGATCAACTTCATGTTAGAAGGAAGAGAAAAGAGAAAAAGATGAGTCTTTTTCTGTCTGTCTATCTGTTGCTCTCAGTGTTTCTTCGTTTCTTTTCTCTCTCTGTTTCTCACTTTCTCTTTGTGTGTGTTTCTGCCAGTCTATCTCTCTCTCTCTCTCTCTCTCTCTCTCTCTCTCTCTCTCTACCTGTAGTAGTCGTCTCGATCATTAGCAGGCAAAGGCTGCTTTCAACAGTGTGCTGGCTCTATATTAATCTCTGCTGTCTCAACTGTCAGTGATATGTCAAATCCCAGTGTAAGGAAGAGAAAATTGCCCTCTGCAATAGATTCGCAGAAAATTTTTGTTTGCTGCTTGTCCAATTTACTTAACTAACTAGATAAACACAACTTTGGGAAATTTGGTCACACCATGATTTTTTTTATGTTCAGTCATATAACTGAATCCATTAATGTTGGGACAAAATAAAGGAGTTGTATTGTGTTAACATAAAGTAGTTACAATTGGGCAGTGGACTTTCCCAGCATGCTTTGTGTATAACTGCATTTTGAGAGTTATTTTCTGAAATAAGTGTTATTGTATGCATTTTCAGTACGTTTAATGTTCATTTATCTTAAAGGTTTTGTTATATTTTTGAGCATTATGGTTACCATTGTTCAGAAAAGCGTTGCCTTTGTTAAGTTAGTGGATAGTTACAAATTTAAATTTGAATTTCTGTTGAGTTCAATTAAAGCAATATCTTCTTAATGAAAACAAATTAAGTAATGTCTGACTAATGTTAATAAAAATGTTTTTGAGTCCTTCATTAAATAACCTCATCGATAAAAAAATTCTATTGGTTTTATGTAAAATATACATGTTATCATAATTTAATTTCATCAAGTTAGTGATATAAATAAAAAACAATACTCTTAATCTGATTCACCTAAACAAAATTGCATTTACTTGATGGAAGTATCTTAAGTTTACTGAAATAGATAATGTCACTTTAATTTGATATCCAGTATTGTGGAACCTGTTGAACATAAAAAGGTTATTTAAGTTGAACATTTAGTTTTTTGAGTGCAGACACGGGAACTTTTTCGGAGATATGATGGTTGATAAAATGACTTCTTCTCTAGTTGTTCGAAACCTATATTGTCTTGTTTGGTTGAACATAGAGAAAGGTATTTGGCGAATGCTTTTCACCAAACAATTCTTGGAGCCTATTGACTACCAAAGTAGGAAAAATTACTATGAGTACCAAATCAAAAGTACCAAAAAACGAATCCAAAGTACCCCAGAACTATTTGCTGTCCTACATTCTTCAAAATATATTATTTTGTGTTCAGCAAATCAAAGAATATATAATTTTTCCAAATATGGTAGTCAATTTGGTCCAAAAACTTCTTGGTTCTACACTCTAAAAAATGCTGGGTTATTTGTTTAACCCAACAGCTGGGTTGAGCCTGTTGGGTCATTTTGTTGGGTTATTTTCTTAGTGTTGGGTCATTTTGTTGGGTTATTTTCTCAGTGTTGGGTCATTTTTTGAGTAACCCAAACGCTGGGTTACCAGTCTGGTCCAATTGAGTGACAGTTGAGAGAGTAAACCCCTCCCACTCCTCTACGCATCAGACAAACTTTACCTTCGCGGGCATTTTGATCCACTTCATCTCGGAAAGCTGTTATTCGGAGAATAAAAGGTATGTTTTACGAGTTTTTAATGTATAAAACTATTACTGTAAAAAAGTATGCAAAATTCGGCTGTTCGCATTAGGTTTGAAAGTAACGTCTAGCTTCGTTAGCTTTGGATAGCTAGTCTGTAACGTTATGCCCACGTTGTTCTAATTTACAGCTTTTTAATCATTTAAACTTCCTTTTTGGTGAACATTTCCTCTGAAATGTGTGACTTGTGTGAGGAATTTAGTTCAGTAAATTACGCAACTTGATATTAGTTTAAGGTCGACACGAGAGCGTCGTGTCAAAAGCAAACATCCAGCTCATTTTTTTTATAAATACCGCTAATGTTCGGTGACGGAACTTAGATTTAAGAGTCTTTTAGACGAGAATTTTGTTGTTAAGAACTCAAATACGTGATTTATATATAAACATAACGCCTCTTTGAGATTTTGTTAAGACGCTGTCGGAGGTGTGAGCTTCAGGCTGTCAGCGGTCGTGTCTCCGTGGAGAGCAGCTCTATCTCGGCCATTGCTTCGGGAATAGCCGCTGGCTCTTATAACGTTAGTGGTTAACAATGCGATATAGTTAATTTTGGGTATATGAGACGAACAATTGTTGCTCTTTTTAGACTTAAACTTATTCCCGAGTGTGTCGAATTAGTGAAGGGTTGTTTTAACGTTTATAATATTATTTTTTAAGACTGTATTTCGCTTTCTGTACTAGATCCCACTCTTCTTTTTCCCCCCACTGACAGGTTGCAGAATAACAGCTAATATTAATGGATCATTCTATTCAAGAGAATGTCAACTGGAACGTGGATGTTTTCATAACAGGCTTAAAGGTAAACATTATTTAGGTAAAATGTTAATGTACTTCTTTATATGTTTATTATAATCCATTGTGCTCTGGGTTGGCCAGTTTCCTTACATTCTTCTCTTGTCTCTTTTCTTGTCTCTTTATAGATGAACAAATTGATAAAGAAACCCTCCTGCTGAACATCCACTTCCAAAAGTGCACACCACACTGTTGTCTACAACTCCTAGGAAAAGAATCCTCTTAAGTAAGACTGCTCCGTGGATATGTCAGGTTAAGCAGTGCTGAAACCGAAAGAACTAACACTATTTAAAATGTTTTGTGAGTTTATATGAAGAGGAAAGTTACGGTGTCCCTTTTTCACATCCATAACGCTTGTTTATTTCTTTTTTTATAGAAAACTTGTGCATAGACTTATATTTTAACATATAAATGCGGTTCTATTAACAAGGGTTTAGTAAAATACTTTTTATAGCGTTTTGAAGTGTTAAGTTGTCTAACTATTTATATTTACTTGTGCCACTTTAATAACCTTGTTAAATGTTTATGTTAAAATCTAAACTAATGTAATTTATTGAAATTAATGTTCTTTAAATATGTATAAACATACATTTCATCAAAGTGTTTTATATGCCATTTTATTGTTCATTGAGCATAACATATTGCATGTTTTTATGAATTCCTTTTGTCTTGCATTTTGATCCTTAATAAAACTATTGATTCTTACTGATGCCTGGAGTATTTCTCTGTGATTTTGTTATCATTATTTTTAAACATTTCGGGTTTGTTTTAAACCATCAATGTAATTTTTAAGCAAAAGTTGATTTAAATAAAACAACCCAGCATGTTGGGTCAAAGATTTAACCCAACTGGCTGGGTTAAAATAACCCAACGCTGGGTTTGTCCATATTTGACCCAATGTTGGGTTACCAAAATAACCCAAATTGGGTTATTTTAACCCAGCCTTTTTTTAGAGTGTAAGCATTCCTTCATATATCTTTATCTGTGCTCAACCAAACAAAGAAATGTATAAACATTCTTAACATTTTTAATAGGACCAGATTGTAAAGTTAGCCTTGGTTTGTTTATCATTCTTCAAAAGCAATTACAATGATGATCAATCTTCAAACTTGGATTATGTGTCTTCTGCACGTTATCATTAATGGAAGCCAAAATTGAACTATTGTACACAACTAGTGCTCCTGTAGCTCAACTGGTAGAGCGCTGCATTCATGGGTTTGATCTCTAAGGAACCCACATAATGATGAAAGTTGTGAGTGCACTTTCGCTTCACAGAAAAGTGTCTGCTAAATGCATAAAGCACAGTTATTATTTCCTACTGTATGGCTTGTCATTTATTTTGTGCATGTTAAACAATGAAAAAAGGTTATCGATAGTTTTACGTACGGGTTGATCTTTGCAATAAGCCCACCCCGATTCTTAATCTCGGTTCACATATGAAAGTATTTGATGGCTGAGTGTTTTTCTATCGTCGCGATACTTGATTCCTCTTCACCACACACCAGATGTAACCAAAGCAGAGGACAAAACAAGCGCATTATTTTTTCAGAGCCGTGTCTAGCGTGAGACAGTGATGCGCGCTGACAGGGCCTGCTAATTGGAGTAAATTAATTTACCTCGGGCGCCATGTTCTCACAAAGTGCCGCGCTCGGTGTGAATAAGTGATGATCGGCAGGGCTCGTATAAGCCCCGAGTTTTTAAATCATTTAGCAGCGCGTTCTGCTAATTAGCACAGAGAAAGCCGGCTTTCAGCTACAATTAAGACGGGCCTCTGTCAGTCAGGGGACCGCAGTTGGGAAAAAGCACTGATTTATTCATCCTGCAAGCAGATGCCGAGTGCATCGGGGGTTTGGATGGAGGGACTCGGAGATGAAGAAAGCAGGGGAATCTGAGAGATGAAGGCAGAGAGAGGAGCCGAGTATGTGTGTGGGTGTCAGTGGGTTGTGGAAGTTTTTTCCCCACAAGACGAGGCCCAAACAAAGCAATGAGACGAGAGCTGGTACGGTAGATCAAATCTTGCGGGTTGTTTTGAGACATTTCTTCGCCGAATATGTGTGTGACTTGGCCGGTCACCTGCGGGCCGAGTTCAGATGACAACACTCTTCCGCACTATATCACCGAGACGTGAGCGTGTATCTGATCCAAAGGTACCGATCCAACACCTTACACACACACGCTCTCGACGCTAACTCATCTCTTCTGAAAGGAGGAAATGCTCCATAGCTTAAGCAAAATATCCCCGGGGACCCTGGAGACAAATTTCTATTATTTTCTGCCATCACTCAACGCTCTACATC
The DNA here is from genome assembly GCF_015846415.1 of Triplophysa dalaica. NCBI lineage: Eukaryota > Metazoa > Chordata > Actinopteri > Cypriniformes > Nemacheilidae > Triplophysa > Triplophysa dalaica. Next base: position 4,067,622 of record NC_079557.1, read on the forward strand.
GCTCATTCCTAGTTTGTTTTGGCTCTCTAACATCACTGGAACAGTCTGGCAAACCTTTTTAAGCAAATTTACAAGGTGCTCGACTTGTAATGAGAAAATGCTTTTCATTCTCAAAGCCAAATATTTGACAGTTTTTGAGGCTCATGAAAGATGCCAATACATCTATTCTGTACGTATCTGTTTGTAAGACTGGAGAGCTCAACGAGGTAGATCTGGTCTATGGGGTGGTTTTCCGGCCAGGGCTTAAAACCTCGATCGAGAACAACTCGCACTGACATGTCTTAAAATGTATCTGTGTGATTGTTTTGTCTGGAGATGCATGCCAGCAATGTTTTTTTGTGAAGTATATTTTTATAAACGACTTAAATTTCCTAATTTCACTAAGGCCTAGTCCTGGTTTAGGCTAATCCCTGTCTGGGAAACCGGCCCTAAGTGTTCATCCGCTCTACGCATCTCTGTCTGTGTCCTCTATTTTACAAGCTCCCATCTGACCCCTCGCTCTGTTTTGCATCTCTCAACACGTCCCGTCGGGCTAATCTCGAACAGATACAAGCCATACATTTTAGATCAGAGGATTAAGCCCTCGGTAAAGCACAATGAATCAGTAAAAAGCTACAGTTCGTATTCCTCGGCCTCGCACGTGCGATCCGGGGCTTCATCCGTAACCCAGACAGCTTCAGTCTATAAACAAAGCCTCATTTCAATTCCGACACCGAGATGTGACACTTGCGCGGTGAACGCTCACCCGGAGCTCCTTCAGCCCCGCCGATTTATTCAAGGTCATGCCCGTGTGTTCGTTTGTCTTATCACATAATGGCTCGCAGGCTTCTGCAACTTGGAAATTTGTGTCTGGCTGTGAATAATAAATGTTGTTCGGATGAAACCCCGGTGGGCTTCAGACCCTGCGATCATTCGCTGTTTGTTCCCCTTGGCGAAACTTTGTTGACCAGTATTTATTTATCAGGGATGTCTTGTTATAATTAGTTGATTCGCCATATTCGTCTTCGCTCGCTTTCTCACTGTCTCGCCAGTCTTTTACTTTGATCTGAAAGTCTTTGCAGGCTCATTGACTGTAATGAGATCTGGAGAATCCATAAAGACGGCTGGGATTTGACTGGAAGCCGAAAAACACGGACCTGGGAATCAGCCGCATTTCACGGACGAAGCAAACAAAATAAAAAAAAGATCTCAGATGACTTGGCAACGCTTTGCATTACCCACCTCTTCGCCAGATCCGAACATTAATTTCCCCACAGTCTGGAATTCCTGTGTGAAGAGGGGGGAAATCGCAGGAGGAAGAGGATTGGCATGGAGGCATCTAGATGTTTCTGTTTGTGGCCCAAAGGGGCCGTCCTGTGATGAGAGCCAAGGTTTCTATAATCTCAAGCGTTGACAAGCGTCCAGTCCATCAGAGTTAGTCAATCAAAGGCTCGGGGGTTTAATTCCTTTGCTCTAACCAGGCCAACTTTCACACGGTCACTGCCGATGTCCGATAAAGCCGCTTTATTAGGTCAAGAAGGAGAGCGAGAGTTGCACTTGTACTTCTTCTGAACGTATCCCTGAAGGTCCAGGCAACTTCTGGTTTAATGTGGATAATATGGATTTATACTGGATGTGTTTCTCCATCTAACCTAAAATGAACGTCTGGGCAGACAGATTTTCCTTTTAACTGTGTCAAATGGAGTCAGAGATGATCTAAAAATACGCTCAGCGTTTGCCTGCAATGTCCAACTAAATTAGGGAGGAGCGGAGCTCAACAAAATTTCCATCCGACACCTCAAATGAGCCCAGGAGTTTTCATTCGATTATGCTTTCGTAATCACGTTAGATTTTAAAGTGAATGGGAATAACTCTTGACAACACACAATGGCGTATTGTATCCGGTTAACTAATTATTTATTTTATTATTTTATACTTGAAACTTTGAAATTTAAAATCATCTAAACGAATATACGAGCAACTGTTTCCGCTATTTAAAGAATCAGTCGGTGAGATTTGCACATGTAAATGAAGGTTCTATATGACAGCAAATCAGCATTTGAGTCTGACAATCTGTTAAAATATTTTATACGTTTGGATGTTTGTACTGATAGAGATTAATGTATTCCTCACACCTTTGACACCTTTAACTGAATACTGACACACACACACCTGTCTTTCAGTTCTGCCTGTGAAACCACCCGCGCTTAACATACACGGGTATAAAAGGGGCTCGAGGTTCAGCCTTGGACACACGTTCCGTAAGTGCATTATTTCAAACACCATCCACACAGCTTCATATTTCATGCTAGTCTATCCTATTTACTATTAATGAGCATGTAAATAATCTTTTGCGGACCTGAGGTCTAAGGCTCAATTATTACCACAATGTTTTTGCATTAGTTCTCTAAGGCCAGGATGTACAGCTCAGCTGGGACACAAGAGTCATATCAGCATAGCTCGCCATTTCATGCTCTTTGTCTTCTCGCTGACCTTGAAACTTTGAAATTTCTTGCCTCTGTTGCTCGTACTTGCCACTTTTTGGGGCACTCTCTCACTTCTTTTCTCTCGATATCTTAGCATGGCTGATTCACAGACGATTCATTCTTTTGGAGTGGTTCTTTTAAATGGTTAAGTTGAACTGATTCTTAGGTTTGTTAATGAGATTACATTTAACATGTAATTTATTCAAAACATGAGGAAAATGTAGAGGTTGTTTCTAACACATGGGTTGGTCATAGATTGACATTTTGTAAGTTAATTTAAACCAACGGTTCAGTTTTTCCATATTTTAGGGAACTTTGTGTTAAAACAACCTAGCATTTTAGTGTATATATTTATTTAATTGTATTTATTCATTGTATTTATTGTGAATAATCACAAAATGGTGATGGCTGAATGAACATCATTAACAAACCAACCGAATGAACCGATTGGTTAAAATGTTTTCATAGGGTTGACCGTTCTTTCCTGTAAAGCTGTTAAGCAACGAGCGCAGACGGACGCATGCACACGCACACACCACTTCTGCTGCCATTAAAGAGGCTACTTAATTAAAGAATGTGTGTAAAGGTTGTTAGAGGCCGACAGATGGGTCCTTGTTCTACAGACAGAAGCACCTTAATTTGTGCAGCTTGCCCCTTTGTTCCCGTGGAAACACAGCAATTGAACCCTGTGAGGTCCTGTGATTTGAAAAACCCTGCTGGTGTTATTTCGCTCGGCCATTAAGTGTTCTCTCATACACTACTGTGGAATTTAATCAGCACTTTGAAGTGTGAGCTGAATATTCAGAATATAACTTGTACAGTAGGGTCCAAAAAGTGAGACAAATATATTCAAACGTACTGTAGGGTATGTTATATCAAAAATGCGTAATTTTTTGTCAAATATTGTTGGCTTTACAAACTGACTTTGAATTAAGCAGAAATTTGTTAAACTAGATTTGTTTTATGAAATGCAACTAGATTTTTAGAGTCGGTTTAATATCATTTAAGTTCAGGTGACTTGTAAAGCCAATTTGATTTCACTTTAAGAAAACTTGTTTTCCTAATTGTAAATAATTGTTTTACTAAGTATCATTTAGTGTTTCTACACTGTAAAAAATATTTTGTAGACTTGACAACAACAAATTATTGAAAGAGTTTGCATCAATATTGTTTGAGTTGTGATAACCATATTAAGTTCATCCAACAAACTACATTGGGTCAGGCATTTTTTCTCTTATACGAAATGTTTTTTAGGTTACACTAACTTAAAAAAGTTGTTGCTCATTATTGAAATTATTAGGTTGTTCCAACTTTTTTTAAATACTGATTTAATCGAAGACACTTGCAAAATCACTTTTTTTAATTTAAATTTAAGTTGTACCAACAGACGTCATGAATTATATAGTGTAGGTGAATTATTAAATGTAATGTCAAGCATTCCAGAACGGCAAAATACTAAATTTTGAAATTCAGTAATTTTTTGTAAATCAAATGAATTTCGCATTCGCAGTAATGGTAAAAAGGTGATGAATTTTTTTTATTTCAGTGTTTCTGCCAATCTTATATTTATCTTGAGTACCTATATAGTAGTATTGCATACTTTGTATCTTCGAAGAATATTTAGTTTGATCACATTTATAAAAGATAGAATCAGCTGTACGATCACTTATTTACACGCACACACACCCTCTGTTTGTTTTCCAGTCCATCATTAATGTCCAAATCATGCCACACACAATGGCTCTTCCCTCTTCGCCTGGTACTTTCTCACTTATAATTAGCCCCCGGTCATTGTTTTTGATATCATGAGGAAAGGGGAGGGTGTATAGAAGAGAGAGCAAAAGAGCAAGAGCGAGATGGTTTAATTTGCATAGCTGTGCTATATTGAAATGTAGCCATTTATTACAAGTGCAGGTCAGACAGTCACTAGCATTGTTCAGAAATAATTAGCCTGATTTGCCATCACACACACGGATTGAGATGGTGGTGTGTGTCTGGTTCCATTATATTTCCCCGAAGCCCTTGAATGTCTGAACTTGTGGCCCACAATGTGTTTTTCTTTCTCCTCTAGAGTCAAGCGTGTTCGTGAGATATAAGGATTACAGTTGCCACACTGGACCAAACATTCTGTTATGGAGCTCAGCAGCTCGGCTGAATGAAAATTAGTCGAGTTGCCCGCAGAGCTGCCAATTCAAAGAATCAATATAAGGAAATAACCCTAAAATACAGCGTTCAAACCGCTCTTAAAAATCACAACGCTCGCTGCGTGTCGTGATCGGTGCATTCGGAAAAATAACTTGAAAGCCTTATGAATTGTAACGTAGGCAAAACAAACCAATAAATCAATTTGTAAACAAAAACATTCCATTTCGCAGTAGCTCGAGCATGTGAAAATAACTTCACTTCTTCTGAAAGGCGTTAATTTGTCATGATGTTTGTTACGCCCAAATCTTCAAAAATCTCAGTAGTATTTTGAAAGATCTTGTCAGACATTGCAATCCAAGTTTGTTGTTGCCTCTGCACGCTGTATGACCACAAACAAATGTATAAAGCAATCAAGCTAATCGCAATTATCGCAGTAAAGCACGCACATTATTTCTCTGTCAGCATTGCACACATCTTTTATTATTGTGCCATGATTAATTTACCGGTGGTGGTGGTGGGGGGGGTGAGACGTAGTGGTAACTTCTGCATGGCAACGCAAATGATAGCCGTGCAACGATTAGCCGTCATTTCCCCTGAGGAGAGAAATATAATATTGAACTAATTCTCTAGTTGAAGTAATCATGTTGTCTGTTCAAGGTGATGGACAACTAAATTAGGAGAACAAACAGGCAACCAGCGTTTTATATCCACTAGTGCTCTGTTTATCTCTGATGATAGCACATCCAAACAGATTCTGTACAAGATGAACGCACGGATTAAAAACAGTTTGTTCATTGTAAAGGTGAGGGAAATGTTGTGCAAAGAGGAACATGATAAAAATCAATCTGCATTGAAGTTGTCAAGAAATGAAACAAATGATCAAAAGTTAAAAAGATGAGAGATTTTTTTACAAGAAGATGGATTTTTATACTTAAGCTGTAAAGTTGCTCTCTCTTTGTTTACTTGACTTGTTTCAGCTCAGAATTTTTTGGTTATAAGGGAAGAGTTAATTAATTGGATGTTGAAGGTGGGTACCACAGTATATGCCAAAATTTATCGTGTCTAACTGGGCATGGCCTATCTTTGAGAGATGGTTGGAGGGTGAAATTTTGGGGCGGAGCAAGTGTTTATGAAAGCTTTAATTTGCAGAAACGTTGGTTGATACATCATTCACAGAAACTATGTCATTCGTTGCCTTGGAATTAGGTTCTATCTTACATTTTTGTCAAAAAGTAGTTATATGTACACATATTCTGATTCTGTGCAAACCTAAATGATGTGCTATTTTTTTCTTTGCGTTGTGTACATTTTGGGACTTTTTTTTGAAAACCAAAAGTATTTAACCGCGAAGTGAAATGGATGGGGAAAACTTTTAATCTCAAAACTGCTCCGAACGTAGATAGAAATGTAAAAAAATATGAATTAAATATCGTCCGAAAGGAAATATTTATACATTATAGTAAATAGGCTCAACTTTTATATTTTGGGTCACTTAAATGCACCAATTGTACAAATTTACCCTGTTGTACAGATGCAAGAGACCACCCCCAGATGTTGAAAACTTAAATGGCCAATCCCTGAGGTGTATCTTCCTTCCCTCAGAAGAGTGTAGGAGTGTGCTTAAAGTCCTGTAAGGGTGGGAGAAAGAAATAGATAGAGGCAAAGGAAGAGTTACAGGCCTCCATCTGGATGTAACGAAAGTCTGACTTATGCTTCAACCCCTGGGCCAATCCCAGAGGACCGGCATCCATAGCAACCTTCACTCATTTTGTGGCTTTTCAAATGCATACCATATGAACGACGATTAATTCTTCCATTTAAAACACGGATAGACAGAATGGAAAGTAGCAAGAATGATAATAGGAAACAGATGGTAAAAACAACAGGGAACTTAAGCCATCCTTCACACACCTAGAGGTCACACTGTATCCATGCGTCTCAGTTTCCAGTTCAAGATGTCAGATCTCGGCGTACGTTCACAATCTCTCACACGTGCATTGTCATATCATGAGGATATCGTGAGAGTAGCGTGATAATTAATTTTGATTGTGTTTTCTTGACACATTGTTTAAGACATTCACACGTCTAAATTTGGTCAGTCCTACCGATTCGCACTGTTTGCAGGTCACCTGCGTGAAGCTGTAAATCTTACACCCAATCTCACGTCGAAGCGGCCTTTTCACGTAATAATTATAGTTGTGATTTATATCCCGGTTCCCTAGCAAAAATAGAACCGCTTGATGTGTTACACTTATTTAATAAACTAGTACGAAGCTGAGAATGAAACGTGCAAACTCCCTAATGTCAAACGTCTTTGGAAACGTCGAGACCGAGTTCTTGAATGAATCTAAGTAATAAAATGAGTTGCTCAATTTTTCGGTCCACATAAGGAAATAAATTGGTGCACCCTTCTCCATATGGTGACTTTTAGGGCATTGGTATATAGCGGTTTTGACGTGCACTATTAAAAAGGAACGTATTACCCACTGCTGGCAGTGCACCGCTGCTTTCTCGTGTAATTAGATTTGATTGCAAAATCAACTGGGACCAAACGAACCTTCAGATGTTTAGAGGCATAACTCCTGCCGCACAATAGCGAGCTGTCAGAAGATGTGAAGCCTTGTCCAAGACCATGTAGGAGAGTTTTAAAGCGAGTCGCAGCCATTCTCCTGTGGAGGGCCATTCATTACGGCAGAAACACCAATTACTCAACTCCGAGTTTCTGGCAGGAGGAGAGAGAGAGTTCTGCTTGATCCTGCCAAAGCCTGTATAGAAATGTTTGTTTGGCTTCTTGTCAGATAATCGTATTTTCATGTACTCGGCACGTTACCGCCGGTATGAAATGGATTTAAAGGACTCTTAATTCTCAAATGTTATGCATACGTCTGAGTAATGTGGAAAACCTGGTGTTTGTCCATTACAATTTTGTGGACAGGTGTTTGGAACGAGCAGTATAACGGGCATTGAAGTAGGAATATTTCTTTTAAAACTCCTAAAGTTAAGCTCTGTTTAAAGTCACATGTGGTATAATAGTGATTTAGCATGAAATGATTGTGATTGAATTGCTTACTGACCGTGTCTGCGTAAAGTTTATATTGGGCTTTCGGCCATCAGTGCGTAAACTTTAGCATGACTCGACATGAAAAAGAAAATTAAGAAATTGTGGAGAATAATCATAGGAATTAAAATTAGGAAAGGTACACTAGTTGCACTACAAAAAAATTGATGTAGACAAATTTGCAGATTATTTTTTTTAGATGAACAAATTTATTAAATTTATACAAGTGCTTGAGTAAAATATAAGGCATGCCCACCTTTCTGATTTTAAACCCTTAAAGGGATAGTTCTTTCATTAATCATTTAATAATCACCTTCATTGCATTCCAAACCTGTATGACTTTCTTTCTTCTGCAGAACACCAAAGAAGATATTTTGAAGAATGTTGCTAACCAACAACATTGACACCTATTGATTTCCATTGTATGAACACAAAACCAGGCAGACATTTCTCAAAATATCCTTTGTGATTATCAGAAGAAAGACTCATATACAGATTCTGAAATAACATGATGACAGAATTTTCTTTGTTGGTAGAACCATCCCTTAAAAACCAGCATAAAATATACTGTAAATTGGGATGTTTTTCATCCCTATTGTGATGCATTTCCAAGTGAACAAAATGTGGGGCGGGGCTTTATACTGTAAATGGATTAAATCATTTGAAGGTGGAACTACCTTAGATGGTCAATATAAACCATCCTCGGGACAAGACACGTCATGATGCGATGAGAGTTTTTTATTAAGGAGGTTGTAAATTCAAACAAATAATAACAAAGACCAATTTATTTATGATTTATAATAAGCAGCGATATGCCATTAAAAATAAAAAAAAATCTATTTTATTTTATGGGAATTTGAAGCTGCTAGAAACACTAATCAAAATGAGTTCTCCTCAAAAACAATAACTGTAAAGATATATTTGGATCCACATCAATAGATAAAAATGTAGACCGTCAACCTCTAAAAGGGATCCCAACAAAATATTTAGACATATATTTGACAAAGTGTCTAAAGTGGACTCAGCTATTCTCTTTAATATAAGACTTTTTTCAAAACTTTATCTTTATAGTAACAAACGACGATTAAGATTTTTTATGTTTAAATAGTTTATTTATTACCAAGTTATCCTATTTACAAAGGTAAAAAGTAATTTAGAATAAATGCTCCGTGGAATAAAGTTTTGTGAGGTACATTACAAACATTAAAAACGGATAACATTAAACAATGAAGATTCTTTCTGTTCTCTATGAACAGCGGGCTGTTGCTATGGTCACAGTAAGGGCGACTCGACTGTTTGTTTTGTCGTCACGTCCATTGGGGTGTTTTTATATGTTGACCACAATCTCTCACACATCAGACTGATGAGAAAACAAACTGACTCTTCCTTCCTCCCGTTCTCACCCTTGCAGTGACTCGTTATATGTAATGACCAAAACACAGAGGGCTCGAGGCTGTGTGTGTGTTTCTTCCACGACACTGCAGGTATCAGAGAGAGTGATGTGTATTGTGTGAGAGGGGTGTGTGCGTGCACGCTCTTGTCCCCTGTGTGTAGGTCTGTGAAGATGGACTCCCCCTCGCAGATGGGGCTTAATTAACACATGGTCTCATCACAACACCACGGCCAGGTGTCGCCCAGGAAACTGTCTCAGGACCAGGCGCTTGGGACCTGTGCTCGGGGAGTAAGACCTGCCAATAACACGCAGACTACACATTTAGTCTTTGAACATGATAATGATAACATGATAAAGTTCAGTAATAATAGAAATGATAAAAATAAAGAAAACAAAGAGGGTTTTACACATTTACATTTTCACACTGTCTTAAAGCAGGTCATGTATAAAATAATCATACTGTTTGGTATGCAATGCATGTATGTTTGTATGTTCACAATATAGATTTGTATCTGGTACCTTATTGCAGAAATATAAATAAATGCATTAATTGTATTATTTTTATTAATAAATAATACAGTTCTGGGTAGTTGAGATTAAGTTATTTAGACAACAAAATGTAAGTGATGCTACTATATTTGTCCACAAACCACATTTGATACACCCAAACATGAAAATTCTGTCATTATCCTCAAATTGTATATAAATATGTATACATTTCTTTCTTTGTTTGAACACAAAGATATTTGGAAGAACGTTACGAATTGACAGTTTTGGTGCACAATTGACTACCGTAGAAAATAAATGTGTATATTTTTTTGTTGTATTGAACAATTATTGAAGGATTTCGGAAAGCAAATGGTTCTGGGCCACTTTTGACCATTTGAACATTTTTACTATGGTAGTCAATTGTTCGCTAGCATTGCCAATTGCAAATATTTTTCCAAATGTCTTTCTTTGTGTTCAAACGAATCAAAATCGATTAAGGTTTGAAACAACTTGAGGGTGAGTAATTCATGACAGAACTTAAATTTTTGAGTAAACTATCCCTTATATAGAAAATATTCAACCAAGTTGCTTTTACTTGAAGAACTGTAGCACCATGCACACTTTCAAACGAGACATTTCACAAGAAATCTGTATACGTGTTTGGACACATTTTGCTTGTCAAGCTTGTGAAATGTGTTTTTGTAAATAGTTTTTGTATAAATGTTCACCTGTGATTACTGTAGGAAACCTTTGACCTCATACGTCCACTGAAAATAAAACTGAAACCTTTTGGTCTTCTGAAAAGGTTTAGAATAGTTTCTTTGCAAATGCCACGTATTTAATATTTTGTCTAATCCAATGTTTTAATTACATGTTTAATTGGAAAATAGTTTTTCTCTATCAAAACTGGTATTGTGTTAGTTCATCGGTTTGAGCTCCAAAGAACGCATGAACTGATACAATTTATATCTTGAAATGTCACTTTGAATAAAAACCAAACTTACATTTTTTTAATTCTTAAATGTATACCTTGAGGGGCTGTATGTCATCAAGTTCACTTTTAATCCTCTGCAACCTAATGTACATCGAAAGATGTGTTTTCTTTTACCTACACTGTTTAAAACTTCTCTTTAGATCTCATCTCATGTACCTCACAGTGCAGTTGCATGTTCCCGTGGAACAGTAAAGAGAACCTGTAGTTGACATGTTCCCAATTCCACCAGCATCTGGCCACAAACAAGGACATCAAATCCCACCCAGCGCCCCACGAAGGCTTGCCAACTGACACTCTCTATTACGCGTTGCGCCCGCAAAGAGCCGTGGCCCGCGGAGTGGCAGGACAGGGCGCTTCCCATTAAAACCCTAAAGAGGAAGACATCAAACAATCTGGGGAGCAGACGCAACCTCGGGAGGGCCACACATCATCATATTTTAATAGAACATGTGGCTTTTTTGCTGTTGTCTTGTGTCCAAATTGCAATAGTGAATTCTGTCCAGCTGTCGATCTACAAATGGTGCTCAATTACCCAGGCAGCGGCTGCACCGGGCGCATCGTCTCACTCTCTCTCTCGCTCTGCCAGACTCCTGGCTCTAATTGTTGAACAAAGTGATACAGAGTAGTTTCAGTCGCCTTTGGTCAAGCTCCTACGAGGGTGACAGGTGACATCATACAGGCTGACATTGTTTTCTCACCCCCCATTTCAGTAAGCATTTGCTTTTGTGTGTTGCTGTTGTAAACGCTGGGAAGGGATGGATGCTAACACAGAGAAATGACAAAATTGACTTTGCCACCTTCGTAATGGATATGTTGGCACGTGACGCCTGTGCCACACAATGCTCTGATCCGCTTCTTTACGAGCCGGTTTGAGCATGTTTTTTATAATGATTGGGGTTAGACATTTGTGTAGCTGCCGGGCTTTACTGGCTCATATATATTTATTAAAAAGAGCTTTATGATTTTGCTACTAAATACAATTCTGATGCATCTGTCTGTCTATCTTTTCGTCTTAATGTCTGTCTGTCTCTCTCTATTTAATCTGTCTGTATGTCTCTTTCTATCGTTGTCTTTGTCTGTCTGTATGTCTCTTTTTGTTTATCTTTCTATATTTGGCTAGATCTATATGTATGTCAATGTCTATTATCTGTCTTTCACTTTCTGTTTGTCTGTCTGTATGTCTCTCTCTTTTTCTGTCTGTCTTTCTCTTTCTGTCTATCTTTATTTTTATAAATCGATATATATTTCTGTCTATCACTTTCTATATGTCTCTCTCTATCTGTCTTTCTGTCTCTTTCCATCGTTTGTCTTTGTCACTCTATCTGTCTGTATGTATGCCTCTTTTATCTGTCTATATTTGGCTATATCTACACTTTACACTGTATGTGTCTGTCTGTTTTTACTTTCTGTTTGTCAATGTCTGTCTCTGTTGGTCTGTCCATCTTTTACTTTTTATTTGTCTCTCTCTCTCTCTTTCTATTTCTGTCAATCTTTATTGCTCTATCAATTTATCTGTCTGTCTGTCTTTCTCTTTCTATCTGTCTAGCTCTCACAGTCTATCTCTTTTTATCTGTCTATATCTTTCTATGCATGTTCTCCCTGTGTGTCAGCGTGGGTTTGCTCCGGGTGCTCTGGTTTCCTCCCACAGCCCAAAGTCATACAGGTTAGGTTGTTTGAGGATTCCAAATTGTCCCCTTAACTTGTGTACGGATCGACTTGTGTATTTAACAGACTTGTGTAGGGATCGACTTGTGTATTTAACAGACTTGTGTAGGGATTGACTGGTTCTCGCCATGAATATAGCCTGCGTGCCAATGCGTGCCTCTCCCAGGCTTATGAAGAGCACTGGCCTTTATCCTGAGGACTCTCGCAACCACTAGTTGGCACCAACTGCTTTGAACTCTTGCTAAGCATGGCTTATTAAAATTGCTAGTGTTTCTATCTTGATATATCAGTGTGTCTGTCTCTTTCTGTTTATCTGTTTGCTTTTATGTGTTTGTCTATATCGTTCTATATGCATCTGTCTGTCACTTTATCTGTCTGTCTATAATTAAAAAACAGCGTAATGATCTATCTAGTTTTAACTTTGCACCCCTAGTGATGGACTTGGCCACCTGTCTATGGTGCTTCTCCGCTCTCGACCCAAGATAGCTGGGATAGGCTCCAGCACTCCAGCAGGGTTATAAAGAATGGATGGATCTTTGCATCCCAGAGTTCATCAGGATGTGATTATCGGCAGAGTAAATGAAGTTTTGATGGCTCGAGCAGGTGCAAGTATGCTTTGTCTTTTTTCATCAGTGCGTAAAGCATCTTAAATGTTTGTTCTTGTTAACCTATTAGTATTTGATGGCATTCTATCTGTTTCCCCTCCGCTGTGCCAGAATGGCACTTAGAGGTTTATCCTTGCTAAGCAAAGTTGTTGAACTGTATTTGTATGCTTTATTACAGTCTCTTGAGACCTTCGCACACTTCATAGAACCCCCAACCAGTTAGCATTACCCGTGCCCTCCGAGTGTTGTCCCAAATAACATTACCTCAACTCCCAACATAACTTACCACAGTAGCGCGGCTCCCCGTGGAGCACGTATTACCCAGGCAATGAGGCGGCGTCCCGCCTTTGCACTTCACCGGAGAACAATACCTGCTTTTTCTGTCAGCGTGCCTGTATCGCTTCACTTAGTTTAGGTAAACAATCCTGCTCTATGACATCCTAAATACCTTCGAGCCCTCTGTGACTTCCCCCCGATGCAGAATGCTATAATAATCTTCATCATCACCGCTATATATTTCGGAGGCTGTCTCCAACGCCTGCGAGGCAGCGTGGCCTCTCTCGTCCCCGACAGCTCTCGCCCCGTGCCGCATTTTCATTTCATCTCGCGCTCTCTCACTTTTTATTTCCCTTTGGCTGCTGCGGCGGCTCCCTTTACAAAGCCCGGGAGCATTATCAAAACATTACGGTGCGCAGCATGTGTTTGATTAAAAAAGTGTAAAGTTACAAATTAGTTAATAAAATCATTTAGGACGATGGCTGCAAATGGTGATAAATGCGTTCCATATGTTCCCAATAAAAAAGAGAAAAAAATCTGAGTGCCATGTGCCTATCCCCTCTGTCTTTGCCATAAACAAATAAATTAAAACAATTGCCACAGCACACGCCCTCCCTGTCTTTAATGAGAGTGCTCCCGAATAAAAAATGTGACAGATTTCATGTCCTCAAAATGGTGTCTGTCCCTGTCTGGAGAGGCTGGAAAATTCCAGATGTTCCCGGTGAAAGGGCTCATCTCCCCCTCTGTCTCTTCCGCTATCTGCCCTGCAAAACTTTATATCGCAACGATTTACGTTGCGTTTGGTTCTCCTGCTGGTTAATGCAAGGTTTTGACTGCAGGCGCTGTCAGTCCTCTATTAACCAAATGCCTCTTGATCAGCACTTTGTTGTGTAATGTGGTAAATCTGGTGCCGTCCATCTGTATGGTATCTTAATTGCTAACTTTCATCTGGTCACACTTTGCCCTGTTGGAGGTGTTTTCTTCGTTCAACAACAACACATGGACTTTACCAAGCAACTGCGTGATTAATAGTTGTATGTTTTTATTGAATTGGTTAACCTTGTGGCTACGCAGCTTTACATTTTTCGTTGTTTTCTCGCTGGCCTTGTTGCACATACAGCAAAGAATGTACAGATACTCATCTTGATTAAATATAAAGCTATATTAATAGTCCACGTTAGTAATATTACCACTAAACTCGTATCACGATATAGCTGTGATATGCTGACTCAGCTTTTATTATGTATTAACTTGGCATGTTTTATTAGGATTCAGCTTCAAGCGAAAGATAAAGGCAATGTCTGCACCTTAGTTAGGCCCTTGTCTGGAGGGCTTGGCCACCACGTTCCTCCATTACTCTTCATATAAAGAGCGATGACAGCGGCTGGGAAACGGCCCCGGTGCCTGAGGGGTCGGCCGGCCTGGGGAGATGCCACGTTGGGCATCTTGAGTGAAACAAATTGTTTTCGGGGTCCTCACCAATCAGATCGACACGCACCTGCTGTATAGCCCCTCTGCAGACAACCCCACACGCCGCACGCAAATCAACCCGCTCCGATTATTAGCACTGATGTCTGTTTTTATTTGCGCTATTATTATCTTTTTGTTCAGCCATCGCCGTGGATTAGGTTCTTCCATTTTTAATTGCGCCTCCTGGGGATGCAGCGATGATGGATGTTACACAGAATAGCTGAATAGGACTGCTATTGTAAACTCCTTTTTTCGTTGTATATATGTTTTGTTCGGCACTTTCAATTTGAATATGGACATTTTTAAAAAGCTTTTTATAAAGCAATTGAAGTCGAGCATGTCTTCCAGTGCTTTAAATTGAAATGTAAACATTTTTGAAGGTTTTTTGATAGTAGCTTTGTGTTCAAAGATGCTTCAGATACTGTTAGACTTACGTCAAGTTTTGATAGAGTTGTGCGTGTGCAAGGCGCAGAGTGACCAGACACGTTCATGTGTGAAAGTTTGTTGCCGCCGTCTGCCATTGACCTTCACAGTGGCACGGACTACAGTCAGCAGCCCTCGGTACGGCCCGGGTGTCTGAACGTGTCCATTTGGACTCGGCAGATAAAATTCACAGGAAACAGATGAAGGGAAATGAGCCTTTTAATTGAAGGCCTTATAAAAAAGGGAAAAAGCCAGAGGAACACTATCACTCAAAGTCTTATTTACATGAGTTTAGAGGGAGTTCAGCGTATTATGTGAGTTATATAAGAGATATTATTAACATTAGTTGTTAAAAAATTACAGAATAGAGTATAGATGATTTTTTATATAATTTTCTTTTAGAAATAGGATGTATTTGAATGGTTTTATTGAACAATTATATTAATTGTTTGGTACATCCTTTTTACAGACTGTTAAGAAGTTGACAGTAAGGAGTTAGTTAAGTGAATGCCTAACATGTGCGTATTAAGTGTTATCTTCATACTTATAATCTTAAAACAAATTATCATTATTAAGTACTTGAAACATTTTGAATATAATTTAATAAATATTCATTATTTTAAGTATTTAAAGAGTTTTGAATATAATTTTATAAATATTAATTATTTTAAGTACTGAGTTTTGAATATAATTTTATAAATATTAATTATTTGAAGAACTGAGCTTTGAATATAATTCGATAAATATTAATTATTTTAAGTATTTAAAGAGTTTTGAATATAATTTGATAAATATTAATTATTTGAAGTACTTAGTTTTGAATATAATTTAATAAATATTAATTATTATAAGTTTTTTCTACTTTGGCAAGTCCTACTATGCTGAAATGTGCTAGAACAGATCTTTATATCATTATGTATCATAGATTGCAGTGATTTGATATGTGACAGGTGCTTTTGAACTTTTATGAAAATGATCTTACAGAGACTGAAAGCGTTATCTTAAAATCCAACATCACATTTAGGTACTCCCTCAGTAAGAACTCTACCATGAATTTAAAGGGACACTTCACCTGATCATGTACTCACTGTCTCAAGTTCTTCAAACCCATAGGAGTTTTCCTTGGAACATAAATGGAAGTGTTGGGTGGAGACTTACATCCTTAGTCCCTGTTTACTTGAATATTTTTTGGGAAGATATTAGTCTCAACATAACGGTATGTACAGTTTCTCTGACTCTGTTTCAGTGACGTACACAGTCTTTGAATTGAAAAGGAGCTAAAGAACTGTCCCTTTACATTTATGGTAATTTTCATTTTGAGGCGAACAGGCCTTTTAATAACACAATCATTCTGGATCACATCCACTGCATTCAGAGTGAAATTGAATGCCCTTGTGCATTAGTCAAACAATGACCTTTATTGCAGTTTCAAAACCGCGATCAGAATCTGGTCTCAGTTTCCCCCAACTTCAACAAAAGCCATACCTCCAAAGACCCCGCCATTAAAAGATGCCGTGCCGTGGAAGAGAAGAGCGAGAGAGCGAACGAGTTAGTGAAAGTGAAAAAGAGAACCACGCGCTCTTGTCTTTTCCAGTTTAGGGAGTCCAGATGGGAAGTCATTTTTTATTCGTCTTGAGGCAGCACTTCACATCTGCTGGCCCAGATGCCTAATGAATACGGAAGCAGGGCCGTGCTGTCGCCTCATTAATACTGCACTCGCACAGGGAACGGGGCCGGCCCGCGCCCGCTATCCGCCGCCGCCCCCCTCCCTCTCTCTTCCCGGCCCCACAGCCCGCTGGTGCAGAACCACCGGCTCCCTGCTGGCTCCTCCGGGCTCGCGGCCGGCAGCTGGCGCCTCGCTGTAACAAAGCTGCCGCATTTTGTCGGACCTAATGTGTCTCTGTGTTGTCACTTAAGGTCTTTATTGGTATTAATTGATAGGATCGACCCAAGTTCGTCTCTTTCTTGTTCTTCTTTTGCGCCGGTAGTGGGGAGGTTGGTGCGGCGGTAGGAATCTATTCAAACAGGTGTCGCAACGCAAGCATGAAGCAGAGCGGAGTCTCTCGAAGCACACGTCTGTCAGTTTTGACAGATTTTGCATTTCCTCTGCGATTTAGAGATTAGACAGACGCCAAGGCTGGTTCCGTGACCTTTGCTTAATATGGCTGTTCTGTACTCTGGCTGTCGTTCAACCCTGGGTGGCCAAAACACAAGAGATGTGTTACATATTTGCTTGAACCCAAATGAGATGCTTTGACATCTCCAGTTCGTTTGGTGATGAAGTTCCAGGCAAGATTTTGTTGTACTCTCCAAGTACTATCAATCAAAAGAGAAAGGACTGGCACAGAATTTGAGCACTCCTGAAGTTTTATTGATCTCCAAATTTACAGGTTTACGTAAAGAAATCTTTTAAAAATACATTTCTTGCAACTGGAGTCTTAAAGTGACCCAAAAATGAAAATTCTGTCATCATTTGCTCACCCTCATGTCATTTCTTACCTGTATAAATTAGAAAGATATCTGAAGAATGTCTGTGACATCATTGACTGCCATAGGAAAAATGTAATGGTAGTCATAGCTGCCTTAGAACTGTTTGTGTTCCTTAATTCTTGAAAATATCTCACTTTGTGTTCAATAGAACAACAAAATATGCATTAGTTTTTCTTACTATGGTAGCGGATGATGTAACAGAACTGAAAATCGCTAACATTCTTACAAATACCCTTCTTTGTGTCTTACAAATATTATTTTTGTGTTTAACAGAACAAACACATTTATATAAGTTTGAAACAACTTGAGAGTAATGATGACAGAATTTTATTTGTGGGTGAACTATCCCTTTAAAGGAAAGCTAAATAAAATGCAGAAATATATCGAAATATAAAAAGCATTTAAATTATATTATATTTTTATTTTATTTTTAATTAATTTATATTTATAGGGCCTATAATATATATATATATATATATATTATTAATGCTATACTTATTTAAAATGTACATTTATCTATTTTTATGTATCTATTCTTCTGTTTCTTTCTGATCAGAAATTGGAAACATTTTGACTTTTGATTGCAAACGTACAATCTTTTCAAATCTGAAAGCAGTATTAGACTTGAACTTGAAACCATTTTTATTTCCCACAATTCAAAGTACCAGAAGTTTCCAATTTACAGAATATTAATGAACATGTTTTATGTATTATATAATAAATTAGTACATTCAGGTATGTTCAACCTAAAGTAATTGAATCCCCAAATCATCATGATTACTCTGGGTCTCGGGGAGCGCATCTGTCTTTAACAGTACCGTCGTATTACACTTCTCTAATATGCACACTGCGGGTAAACCATCTCAACAGCCAAAGACATACAGCGACAAAGGCACTAACGTATGAGAAAAATTACCCCTTTTTTTAAAGAAATCTCCCAAGCTTCACAGAAGGTAATTAAATTCCATCTAAAAAACAAAACGAACAAAACAAGGAAAGAAGCAAACAAAAGGAAACTTTATGTGACTGCGTTAGTATCTAATAAAGAGACGAGGGCCCGTGGGAGAGGCTGAGTCCTGCCAAATGTACCACCACGGCCTCTCGGCCCCGCCTCTTCCTGTCCTTCGTTCTGATGGAATGCCTGGCACACTCCGCATTATGGCTGCGGCGTGGAGGGGAGATGAGCGAGCGAGATGCAGACATTCAGCCCTGGAGACGCACAGCCAAGCTTACTGCTGGATGCTTGTGGGGCCTGTAGGAACCAACTAGCCACCTGCCAGGCTTTGAGTGCCAGCCTACGAAACCTTGAGAATGTGGCAGAGAGCTAATCCATGGCTCTTCATTAGCAGGAATATTCTGTTGTAGCAAAATAACCTCTGTCAGAGAACAAGAGAGTTGGGCAGAGGTTGTGTTATGTATTGCTGAGTATGAAAGAGGCCTTTAGTTCTGAAGGTTTGAAATATTTGTGGTAAATTTTATTAGTAACGCATATTGACATATAATGTAAATTGAGCTTGCGCTGATAGTACAAGATCTGTCCTTCTGAAACCTTGTATCTCTCTATTTTTTTATTTTATTTTTTGCAAAAATTCATTACTATTACAATTCATCCTTTATATTTGCTGCTGGGTTTTGCAAATATCTAACCAATATAAGTATTAAAAAGTGCTTGTCAACTTTGACAACACAGTATTTAATAATTTCAAAAGTACAGTTTTCTCTATTTCATGAAAAACAGATCCGTAGGATATTTACATTTACATTCATTCATTTGGCAGACGCTTTTATCCAAAGCGACTTACATTGCATTATCCTATACATTTATACATAGGTATGTGCAATCCCCTGAGATCGAACCCACAACCTTACGTTGTTGACGCAATGCTCTTACCACTGAGCTACAGGAAAGATATCCGGTGTTTTTGGAGTACATGTATGAAATTATTTATCACAATCGCTTAAAAAAAGAACACTAAAATAAAACACAATTGCTTAAAAAATAAAATAATTAATTAGAATAAGAATATAAAATAAAATAAAATGTAGTAGCTCTTGATGAATATGCGACTGGTGCGATTTACTTCTGGTTGGCGCAGCTCTACAGCGACACGGGCTCGTGCCGTCGTTTGTTTGGTTTTCCTGTTTTAAGTGACTGTTTTTAGCATAACACTTTGGAATTCGATTCTGGATTGTAGAGTTAACATGGCTAAGTGCAACGCAAGGTGTTTGTGACTAATACAAACCTGCTGTTTGTTTGTATTGTTTGAAGACTGGAACAATGGCCTCAGGCCTACTCCTGTGGCTCTGATCATCAGGGAAATGTTTATTCTGCCTCACTAAAACTGTTGAATTTCACAGAACAATGCACTTACAGCACAATAGCACTTTAGCTTGTTTTTTACTTTACATATCCTGAATTTTAGATTATATATTGTTGTATTTTATGAATGTCCTTACTGTGTTTTACTATTTTTTTGTCTTTGTCCGAGACAAATTTCCCTTCGGGGACAAATAAGGTTCACCCTCACCCTTTTGTCGGAAAAGCATGTGAATTCAAATGTTTTAGGATCAGATTTATAGATATATAAATAAAGCTGGTGTCTTTTAATATTTTTTTATATTTTTAATACTTTGCATGTTTCGCTAGTGACTATATGGCTATGCACCTTTAAAAAAACGTTTAGTTTCTGTACTGCGTTAATGTAGTTTTAATAGAAAGTTTAGTTCTGTAACAGCAGTGATTCAGGGATTTTAATAACTGGCTTAAGGGAAACTGTACTAACAGGGTAACACTGTATTTTATTTTTGTGACTCTTTAGTGGCAGAAGCTTTTTCTTTGCATGGTGTTCGGGTTGACTTCACTTTGACTTACAGGGCTGGTTGGTCACTGCGGTAAACTAGAATGAATGTATGTGTTTTATCCAAACCACCAGTATGCTTGAATGTCTAACTTGGGGCAATACAGCATCCTCTGCTGGCAAAACACTAAAACTGATGTGCAGATGTGTATGCAGGTGTTTGGTTTTGGATATGCGTTTTTTTGTGTTTAAATATGTTTGTTCTGTCCGTTCAAGCCAACTGCAATAAGAACAAATAAATCTTTAATTTATGATGAAGTATGAAGCCCGGATCTCAAATTCATATTCTCATCTTAAATGCACCGGTTTAACACATGCAGCATTAACGGCAAATACTTTTTATACCTTTATGCTTAACTTTCAGGCACAATTGAGTTCTATCCTAATAAATCCGTCACATTTACTTTAGATTAGCTTCAATGTATAAGATCAGAAGTAGTACCTTCCAAAATGGTTAAATAAACGTCAAGTAAGGCACCGTTTTGTTATTGAAACCTTGGCCACGACCTCCCTGATGCCGGTGTATAATCTTGGCTATTCTTTCATGCCTTGCATTATAAAACGGTATTAAGACGTTACATTTGGAATTTAAGTATGAAGCAGATGAACTTTCAATACAAGTTTTTCAGTTCGGATTTAAAAGGTCAGTTGAGTCGGATTAAATCTCATCTTCTGTAACAGGGATGATCAAAGTTACTCCATTAGTTTCAAAATTCAACATCTCCGAGGGAATCTGTGCTCAGGGTCTGAGAGGTTTATTAAAAGTACAGTCCATTATAAATATCTATTTCTCTGGTTAATTGAATTAGGCCACTTAAGTTTGAGTGTTTTATTGGCGTAATATTTAATGACAGCTTGTCATTGTACGCAAGCAGTATTACGTGACCTGATTTAATACAGACTGACGCGTGCGAGCTATCACCTTCCATTAACTTTCTCTTCATCTAAATTCAACAAATGAAAACTACTATAATGGCCACATTAATACTGTAAATGCTGGCACTTACTGTAGGATTTCTGGAAGAAGTCGCATCAGGTCTGTGTTACAGTTGGGAATGTGGTCACATCTGTCAACAACTCTAAAGCATTATGGGAACTTCAAGTGAAGTTTGTTTTGTTTGTGTAAATACTGTTTTATTTCATCGCCAGGCAACGCTTTGGGTTGCATTCATGAGGAGATACGACCGGATGTTGCTGGTTTCGCATCTCACGCTTTGTGTTTTTCAAGCCACATTCTTTGATTCTGTTGTTGTTTGAGTGCTTTATTTTTTTGCGTAGGAAACTGTATAAATGCTAAATCTCTATTTTAAATATGAGAGGGGTTAAATAATCCCCACTTCCTGCACTGCACATTGTCAGTCTGTCATTAAACATGATGAACTTCTAGAGCGAAGGGGGTCTTTTCCTTTCAGCATTTGACATTCTTCCACGAGCGTTTGCCAAGAATCATATTCGAGGTTCTTTCTGAAATCCCTGATGCCTGTTTGAGGGAAAAAAGACAGAGCGAGAGATCCGAGAGCATGTTTTTGTCATTTGCATGAGCCCAGGAAACGCGGTGTTGTCCAGAGTTGGGTTATAACTCATTGTAGATCTGCAGTGAGGCGAGGCTGGGCTCGCTTTCGCCGGGCTGGATGCGATGCGTTGTGAACTCTCCCAGAGTTTTTTACTCAGGCCTCCAGCTGAATTCCCGGCTCCTGGATGTACATGCACACGAGCATGTACACCTGCAAATACTTTGGGACAGAAAGAATGTGTGGAAGAGAAATGAATATAAGACAACCTGTTGTGATTTGTACTGTATGCATATTCCCCTCTGTCTCTTTAGTCATTGTAGCACATTTCTTCTTACCAGATGAGATCCTTTAACCTTAAAACAGAACCATTCTGTAACTTTACAGGAATTACATCATAACAGCGATCAATGCAATGTGTGCGTTATATAGTGAATTATTATAATTTTTAGTGATTATTTCTTTAAAAGGGAAAATGTGTTGTCGTTTTCTTT
The DNA here is from genome assembly GCF_015846415.1 of Triplophysa dalaica. NCBI lineage: Eukaryota > Metazoa > Chordata > Actinopteri > Cypriniformes > Nemacheilidae > Triplophysa > Triplophysa dalaica. The sequence goes on from NC_079557.1 coordinate 4,089,958, forward strand.
GGTGAAATAATCTCTTATTTTGGCTAAATGTACATTATATGCGAAACTATTAAAACTTTTATCTACTAGCCTACTATTTATCTACTATTTAAAACTATTAGCCAGACACTGTAACGTTGGCTCAACCAATGGCGTGAGTTTGGGGCGGGCCTATCTGTATGTTGAAGCACGGCACTTGTTGAATTCACGTAATTTAATTTAAAACTCATAATTTTTGTCAGTTTGGTGATTACACACTTTGAAACAAAGTAGCTGTGAACAAAATGTACACACATTCAAAACCTTCTTGATAATACATTTATAAATCATTTTCATTTCTAATAAAAGTCTTTAATTGTCCAGTTGGAGGTCATAATAAGCCAAATTTATTTCCATGCTGAGCCTTTAAAGCGTCGCTCGTTGTGTTTAGGAAGGTAACCAACTCTGGACTGAAGCAAATGCATCTCTTTATGTTCTTTGTAAATATCGCCATCAATAAAATCTCCACATTTCTCATTACATGTGCGAGGACAAGACTGACCACATGACGTCCCGTAATGCTTCTCCTCACAATTAAAAAACACAGAACTGCCCTGAGAGCCTAATCCAGTTTTAAAGGTTCAGTGTATGAATATTAGTGACATGCAGTGGTGAGGTTGTGAATTGCAACCAACGCCTCACTCCTCCCCTCCTTCAAAGCACTACAGAGGCTGACACAGAAGCGAAAATGTGACGACACCTTAGCCTATGCCAAAAGAGATAACGTATTTTATTTTGTCCAGTTGGGGCTACTGTAGAATCAACATAGCGAATTCCATGTAAGGGGACCCGCGGTGTATGTAGATAGAAATATCTCATTCTAAGGTAAGAAAAACACAATGCTTCATTATGTAAGTTCTTTATATACATCTGAACACATAGTTATGTATATTATACTGCATTTCTGTCAAAAACGTACACACAGCTACTTTAAAGGTACCGTGTCAAGGCTGAAGAAGTCTAATTTGTCTTTTATTTCTAAGATCTAAAATTGAGTAAAAATACAAGCATTCATTAATAAAGTAAAATTGCATTACACCCCTGAACATAAGTGTAATGATATCCATAAAGTTTTGATGTTAGATTAGATGCCAAACAGAGCCTCGGGCCCTAGTGAAGATAATGATAATTGCTACAGCGTTCGGCCCTCGAAACCAAGTTTTCTATTATTTGCTTGTCTGAACACTCTTTCCTTCTTGACAGGAGGTCTGTCAGGTACCAGAGAGAAGAAACATCAGTGTTTATGAGGATGGAGAAGATTTCACCGAACGCGGTAAATCATGAGGGACGAAGAAGCACCGCGTATGTTCTTGTCCTGCGGTTAAAAAAATATGAATCCAGGTATCTGTGAGCCTGCGGTGTTTGGACCGCGTTCAACATCTGCCTTCAACTGGTGCTTCACTACCTACCTGTCTAAACCAAAAACTTCAGATGTGTCAACAACAGTATCTGATTAAACTTCTGCACTTCTAATCGCTCAGATGAAGCGAGGGGGGGAATCGTGTTGGACTCTTTTTGTATCAACACGGTGATTTTTGTTAGCTCCCAGCCAGAATGCAGTCTGTCATGGGGTTGTTTTTTTGTCCCGCACCCCTCACGGGATTCAAATCACCAAGAGCATTTTCTTCTCTTTCTCTCCCTCGCATCTCTAGCTCGCTCCCACGAGGGAAGTCGACACAAAGCAGATCTTTTCACGTTAATAACAAAGCCGAGACGAACCGCGTTACGCGTATTGTTTCAACCGAGAAGCATGTTGTTTAATCTGAAATGCCTTATGGGTTTCGCTGGAGGAGAATGTTTCAGAAGGACAAAGAGAAAAGTTAAGAAAAACACAGTCTGCATAATTCATCAGTCATACATGTAGAGATCTTTTATTTATTCTGCATTTACCTTTGACATGATTTATTGATGTCAGATACTTGGAGGCGCTGCAGGTGCGGCCCCCAGAAAAGAAAAAGAAATTAAATGACTTTCGAAATGACAAAACGTTGGAATTTGGTTTGGAAAGTGAAAACAGTTAGTTGAGTCTATGCTGCGTATTGAAAGCCAGATTATCCTTTAACTTTAATGTTTTAAGACGAACGTATAAAACAAATATAAACAATCGTTAGGGGTTTTAAATAAAACACTACTTTATTGACCAACTGCCTAATCATCAAAATGCTTATACTTATTACGTTATAATGCTTTTAATGAACATCTTTTGCGAGAATCAAGTCATAAAACCTACAATATCAAAACACGAAGTCACAAAGTCTCCCATTTTCATTACTCTAATGCGAAAACATGTTATATCATTTCAATTATAAAGTATTTATACATCAGGGTAATATAAGTTGTATTGCCTTTAATTTATGCTGATATAAAGTAAAACCTCACTGTATTACAGTAATGACAATCTAATGATGATCACCATTAAAAATAATGAGAAAGAAAAAACATCTTCACAAATACACATCAGAGTGATGAGTATTCAGGGAAACGTGCTTGTGATTGTCATTAAAATTGTAAAAATGTTAATTCTCCGTACGATAACCAATTTTTCTTTTACGATGACATGACCTGGACACATTTTTGCGAGATTCAGCCCGTAGATTAAGGCATGTGTGGTGTAACAAGGCTTATTTAAAATTCACATCCCTCAGCTAAAATCCCTCTCTTTCTTTATCGTGTCATTATTAACCTCTCTTTCCAGTCCCGGCCTGTGTGCTTAGAGACTGTGAGCAGACCAAGACATCCATCCCAGAGCTCCCAGGAGCCATAATGTACATGTCCTGATCGATTCTACTTCCAGCCTTATAGATCAGACCTGCTTTTCTATCCCTTATGCACCACCTAAACACACCATCTCTCCCGTCTGTCTTACAGCACAGTGCGTTTCGAACACAATGTAGTTTCATCGTGGCAGTGCTGCGTCGTATTTTTCTGGCTTTGTTCTAAATGCTGATATGCCATTCATCACAGAAGACCGAAAGAATTATGTCTGTTGGATGGAATGTAGCTCTTGGAGATCTTTGGCTAAAACTTTATTTAGGATGAGCCATGAATCAGCGTGAAATATTCGAGCTGAAATGGACCGTGACGGTGTGTTTTCCCGGACTGATATTTACTAAGAGAATGTTTGCGATGGCAGCGTGCCTCCACAGGGGGCCCGGAGATGACACCATTTACTTTCGGCCAAACATCTTTCTATGTCGCCATGTACATCTGCGCCTCTTCCACCTCGAAGATTTGTCTATAGAGGCCATAAACACACCTGTCCTGATAATTGCCGGGCTTGCGAGGCAGCAAATTCTCACGGAGCATTAGAAATGAAGGGGCGAGTTCACAGATGTGTTTATCTATTCACGGCTGTGCGGTGCAGCTAATTGGGATGACTTGGCATTTGGAAATGGGCAATAGCCTGCGGGCATATTCGGGAGGCTTCATGAGCGTTTCAAACAAATCCACCGCAGTGTATGGTTCAAACACGGCTCTTGCCCGTGGAAACCTTATATTTTGAGTTAATGCTGCTTGTACATCACGACACAGTAAGACTATCATTTAACTTTAACTGTTTGCAACCTCAGATTATTCGTTTCTATGGAAAAAATGAATCTGTTTAAAAGTAGTCCATGTGCGGTTTTGGTTATTGATGATTGGACACACGTTGGACACAGCAAGCCACAACTTTTTTGGTTACGTTTTTTGAATACATAAAAAACGTGTGTTTTTTTATGTAACACAACTAACAATGCAACAGCCACTGACCATTTTAACATTATTTTCATATTTTATTAAATTGAGTATAGGTATGTGTTTATGTAAAATTATAAGTTTGTTTTTGAACTACTGACAATATTTTTCCCAAATCTCAAAAAAAATAACGTTTCTATTTACGCAAACAATGGAAACTGGAGAAACAGCTCAAAATAACCGAAAAGATGCTCTTTAATTTGTTAGACCTCAAATACCGCAAAGAAAACAAGTTCATGTTCACTTATGAGGAATGTACAACAGTCATATATGTATTTATATGTATTTCAATTACTATTTTTATTTTGTTAACCCCATTTTTGTTTTCATGTGTCTTGACATGCGTCATTCACATTGCTGTCGGATGACTTTGTCACTCCTGAGGTTTGATATTGTTGAAATTAAGCACACACTGGACTGGAATGGCCACATACATCTAGAAATGCTGAATAAATGAACATTTGGACAGGTCTGTTAATTTTGTCTTGCTAACTCTATCCTCTACCACTTGATCCCCAGGAGCCTTTTAACTGACCTCAGCCAATCAGACTCCTTGTCCGGCAGTCACATGACATGCCGTTACACTCCCTGGCAGTAGTTTCTCTTCCCGGGGGCACGGAATCTGACACAACACCCCAGCTGCTTTCTGTGCCACAGCGGCGCTCGCAGTGAATATTTAACCCCGAGTTATCGCCTCTGCTGAGATGCCCTAATTGCAAAAGAGGTGAGGCCTATGCCACCCCACCACACCAGTGGCAGCGCTTTGGTAACACTCTTGCTTGGTTGCAGACACAGTCGGCTAATTAACCTTTCTTGATTAGGGCAATTATCTCCCACACTTTACAGATAATCCCAGCGCAGAGCAGAATATACGCCCTTTAACCACAGACTCCTTTTATAGGCAGGCCCAAAAGGGACGTGCTGAGGTTTTTTTGCCATCGATTTTAAACATGGAAAATGTGTTACAACGCGGCTGAGAGGAAATTTGCCAAAATATTTACAGGGTGAACACGCAGGGGGAGGAGTATGTGTAGATTGTGATTAGGGTGATCAAGTTGTGTGGAGCTCTGTGGGCGCCGATTCCAGGTGGACTTGCTAGGGTTGAGGGTTACTCCCACAATGCACTGGGAAAAACAGTGGCATGTGGAGGGATTTTAGAACGTATTACAAGTCAATGAAGTGCAGAACAGAGATTGACTTTGAACAGATATTGAGATGTATTTTAGGCAAAGGTGACATGCAAGACATGTGCAGTTCAATAACTGGTGTCAGTATTTCCCAAGAAAATATAAATAAGATTCAGATTTCTTTTAGGAATTTGCAATGAAAAACTGACTTGAAGCTTGATAGAGATGAAGGACTTGTAGGAGCATTTCGATGTTTTGTGATTCTTTAACTAGAACATTTAATGCTACTATTATTTTTTGAATTAAATACTATTATAAAATACTTTTTATTCTACTATTTTATATGATTTTTATATTTTTATCTAGTTTTATTAAGTTTTTCGGCATTTTCGCTAGTTAGTCTCTGGATTCTCATTATTGTGAAATAGCCAAAGGCAGATAACAAATACTGTCATTGTGTTTGAATACTTTTTTCATTTATTAATTCATTTCATTCAAATTCAATATTACAAATCAAATAATGTACCATTGTTTTGTCGCATTGGCTCTTTTTATGATTTTATATTTATGTAATTTTTGCTAGTTTGTCTCTAGATTCTCATCACTGTAAAAATATTTTCATAAGTTAAAGAAAGTATTACAAATAAACACAATGTTAAAAAACCTTTTTAATTTATTCAAGTTTTTTATTACAAATTAAATTATTGTACCACTACTTAAATTATGTTTTTTCGCATTGGGTCAAAGGAATGTGCTTTATTGAATGAAAATAATCAAAAAAATGTTTGTTTTCTGTTTACTGTGCTACCAAAAACACCTCATTCTTGTTACTGTAGTGCACCAAAAATTAGATCATATTTATAATAATACTTCACAATCCTCCCATCATAACTATTATCACTGCAGAGGCTTTAACTGCTTTTTTCCATTTCTGAGTAGGCAGTTTTTCTCGAACGAGCCAGCAGAAATGACACCTCTGCTAAAGCGGAGGTGAAACATTCCCCAATTAGAGCAAGTGTTTCATGCGTACGGGAAAGAAAAGCATACCGCTCGATCAAACAATAAGACGAGAGGAGAGCGAGAAAGCTCATAAAGAAAAGAGCAGTACGGAGGCACGGAACACAAGTGTAAATGAGTGCAGACAGAAAGCGAGGGCCTGCTGTAAACGGGAGGAGACAAAGCGCTCTGCATTAATATTCATGGGCTAGAAGAGGCAGATGCGTCTGACATCTGTGTGATGTCAGCGTGTTGTCAACACATTGTTAGCGCTGCAAATGTGCAAACAGATTAACAGCCCGCCGAGCCACGCTGCAATGCATTCATGGAGTGCGAAATCGCACGAAGCCCCCTTGTTTCGGGGAAAAACGACATCTTGGTTGCCGCTCCTTCCTCTCTTTGCAGGATTTGTTTGTTGCTGAAGGTTTTTGATGTGCAAGGTGGCATCTGATTCTGGCCCAATGTTTGTCCTCGGTGAAGGCCACAGACTCTTGGGCCGGGCCTACTAGGAGGCCTTAACAAACTTCAAAGATGGCATCAGAATGACTTAAAATAAGCTTAAACAACTAATGTCAATATTCGTTAGTAATCATCTTGATTATATGTTAGATGCTCTTATAAGACGCTTTGGTTTAAGTGTCTGTAAAGGAATAAATGTAAATATTCTTTATTCTTGTAGCCTATATGCCAAGCCCTAGAATTTTTTATTGGATAGAAACTGCAATTGGGCTTCCCTCAATATAAACCATGGATGGGCCTTAAAGGTTGAAAGGTTGAGATCCTCTGCTCTAGAACATCAATGAAAGTTGATTTATTAACAGCAAATAATGTTTCTGACTTATTTTGGCCTTTTTATTCTAGTTTAATTTTCACAATAATACTGAAGCTCTATGGCACTTTCAATATTGCTTTTTGTTTGAATGGCCTGTTAGGGTTTGATGCAATTTGAATTTTGCTTTCTTTGCTCACACGAAAAAAAAAACATTAGTAGGATTTTTTTATTATTACGTAAATTAACTAACATTTGTGTGTACATTCTAAAATACGATCTGCAAAGTAAATGAACACAAACATATTAAACCTAACTAGATATTTTTTTGTTCACGATCACTCATTGATAGATAATATAACAAATAAAACAACAAATAAAAAAAATCTTCAGATTATGAAAAGGGCTAGTAAGAGATGGTTCTTTAAAGAACCTTTGGCCAAATGGTTCTCTTCAATGGCCTTGCTGTGAAGAACCTTTCAGGCATCTTTATTTTTAAAAGCATTGGCTAATGAGCTTGTGGCTGGATTGGCTGTTTGTCTTATTTTATTGTTAATATTTTTAAGTATATTATAAAGTAATTAAAATAAAAAATTATAATAATTTTGTTTTCTGCTGTCAGTGGCCCACTCTTCACCATATACAAGTACCTGCGCAGGACACAACAAGTGTTGATATGATGCACACTTAATTGACTGGAGATGGGGGTTTCCTTCAGCTGTTGACGCAATGTGTTTTTGATGAAACCTCTGGAGTGAGGTTGGGTCAGTGGTATTGAGGTGTGTCTAAGCGTGGGGGGCCTACTCAAGTAGACAATGCATGTCTGTGTGTGCATGTTTATATGTTTGTGTGTGAGTGTTGAGTGTGAATACACTCAGAGGAGCGTGTGTGGGTTTGGTGGACACTGTCCAGTCAACCTCACTTCATTCAACCCACGCTACAAAAACAAGGACATTCCAGCCACTCCTCGCTCTCTTGGCAGATATGCCTTTGTCTATTTTGGAGACCCTTTCTAGCTCGAAACATATTTCCCAAACCATAAACTCATTTTTCATCCCTCAGAACCTCTGCCATGAGGACACGACTGCCCGGGCTAAGAGCGCTGTGACTCTCCAATCAGCCGCATTAGGAGGATTATTATTACAGAGATTTTTATGGGCTTAATACTGTACGACCTCATGATTTTTGGTAAAGACTTGAACTAGCGATAATACATTTTATTTGCAAGAAGATTATTTGCAAAAACAGATAACTTGAACTTTTTTATTATGTTATGTTTTTATAAAGGTTCTTATAAACTTGTTTATGTTAAACAAGTTATCTGTTATTATGTTATCATGTTTTTATTGTGTTTTATAATGTTGAGTTATTATTAGGCCTACTTAATCAAAACAACCCAACTGCAGTTTGGTTGATATAACTTGAATTTTTTTTTAAACAAGTTATATGTTATTGCAAATGAACTCTTCAAATATGTTTTGAGACCTGAGAAAATCTTTCTTTTGTAAATTTCTGCAGATGTTTTTATATAGCTGAGTTCATATTTATTGACAACATCTTGGTTTACTGTAGCTGTTAATATCCTGTGATTCAGGTGTTTACTGTCATCCTATTTAATTGCATATCTTTTAACTGTCTGTAGATGAGATCAACATTTTCCTTGGGGTGCTGGGCAGTCGTAGGACTTCAGGAGAAAGCCACAGACCTCTGTCGCCCTGACGTGGGCCGTAACAATAAGTCTTTGAGTGTAAGTACAGCTGGCTGCGTGTAAAGGGTCCCTCAAGGCGAGCTTCTCAATATGTCAACACAGAGCACACCAGGATCTTCAAACAAACATGTACCAAACATAATAACAACATTAATGAGCCCCCCTCCCTCACAGCACCTAATCCAAGTCCCCTTTTCCCAAAGCCTCTCTACTCAGCATCTAAACTTAATGTGTTTTAAAAGAAATACAATTAAGTACATCTCACAACTCTATTGCGCTCTCAATTTTCTTTTGGTCCGTCCAAAGGAACTGTTTTTGGTTCTGGTTCATTTTGCTAAAGATCGCTTCAGATTTTTACGGCCATCTGATGTTTGTGTTTTCTAAACATGCTCCTCATGGGAGAGATGCTTTATGTCCTTCAAAAGCCCCATGAGAAGGCGGACCTTTAACTGGAAGCTGATGATGGGTCTTGGGCAGCAGGGATGTGAAAGAATGTTGTAGTAAATCTGATTAGTAAATGGCTTTGTAATCTCATGCGGCCTTCAAAGGCAATTGACAGATGTTAAAGAAAACTATAGCCGACGATCGGTGGAATAAATAGAAATGCGAACATCAGCTCCGGCCCATGATTCTCATCTCAAGACTTTGGCCTCAGATTTAAGAGATGAGGAAGCTTATAATAGTTACAGAGTCAGATGAAAGAAGCATATCTATCATTTATGGATTTAAGATTTTTCTAGTCAGTAAACAACAAATTAGATTTTTTTTACTAGGAATGCCAAATATTACTTGTTAAATCTTTGCCTGCGAAAATACAGGCAAAGTTCTCTACATAAATTTATCCTGCTTGATATATTTATTATTACCGTTTCTCGTTTATATACCATCTCGATTTAAACTATAGGTTTGGTTTGTCCATAATTTGCAGAACCAGGAGATGAAACAATTCAAGGTATCAAGCAGCCTTAGATATTGTCAGTGTCCTTCTAAAACCTTGTGTGTCCAAATTCTCACTGTAAAAAAAACACTGTACTTTAAAATGATTAAATAATGTGTTGTCAAAGTCAACAGGCACTTTTTATTACTTTTTATTGGTTAGATGTTTGCAAAGCCTACTGACTAACATACAGGTTTTTTTAGGGGCAAAAATTAAAAATCACAAAATATGCGAGGTATTGAAAAATATTCCAACTCAGGTAATGTTAAACCAATATTTACATTATATTGTTTATTTGAATTGACCGTGAAACCCAAAAAATCATCATGATTGCGAGTATTGAAAATGTTGTTTCTTACTCAAAGAAGAGAAATGTAGACACACAAGATCTGCTCACATCTGCTCCTCGACATCTTGTACGTTTAAAAAACGGCACGTGTTCGTGATGAAACGACTCTGAGCACCGCATGATTTGTTGCCTTACACTCGCACAGTACTGACGTCTACATTTGTGCAACTCCTCCGACGTGATTAAACCCCGTCCCGTTCTCAAACCCATCAGTTTCAAATGTATATCTTGGCGGCGAAAGTGTCCATGCAGAAGAAATTACCGATGGAGTGGCAATTGTTCATCTTAATTGTAAAAACAGCACAAAAAGATTTGAAGGAACAGTTCAGGCAGCTGAGATAGCATCAGCGAGCCAATTTGCATTTCATTTGGCGCCATCTCGAAATTCCTGATGCCTTTGCGATATTGAAATGCAGCGAGGAAAAAACTGTGACTTAGTCGGGTGATGCGAGGCGCAGGACCGGCTCCTCCTGAAGCAATTAACTGTGAAGCTTGTAACATGGCAGAAACATTCATACTAAGTGATTTCGTCTCTGTCAAAAAGCTCAGATCAGCCTGAGCGATACTTTTCATTTAGTAAGCATCAAAACGGCATTTCCTTTAGCGTTCCATATGGGGGTCCGACGCATTAAACTGCCGAAACCAGATGTTTTGTACAGCCACGAAATTATCTATGCAAATTTATTCATTAAACAATTTAATTGTGCCCATGATTGACAGCCGGTGGCGTTATTACGGGGAAATGTTACGGAGGTGGGCTAATAATGCTTTAGTCTTATTAACTCGCTGTGTTAGCAGTGCATGTGGTGGATCTTGTGTAGATTAACCCCTCCTAATGTTGTTGCGCGGAGACGCCCGCCCCTGTGACAGGTATGGAGAGTATAGCTTTATTTGGATACAGGAGCCATTATAAAGCACAAATGAGGGAGGATGCTAATGATTATAACAAGCCTGCGAGACCTGACCTCAAACTGGTAAAACAATACCGAGGTAGAGCGAATCTCCGCTCAACGTCCCTCAATAAGAGGAGCGATTAAGAGATCTTATTGTGTGATATCCTAAGCAAACAAATCTATTTCAATTAAAACTTATGCTAAGCAATTTGGGTCAAAGTGATGCTTTGGAGGTAAAACGCTGGGGCTTTGAAGGTTCTCTAACAACAATGAATCTTTTTTTTGTGAGTACAAAATCTTGTTAGTTCACATTAGACAATACCAAGGGTCACAACAATCTGTCTTTTGACATTCCTATAACGTAATCTACCTGTGTGGCGCCATTAACTTTCTTTCGCTTGCTTTCGGAAGTTCACATACTTGCGGAATTATTGAAAACTCGGCAGCCGACGGGTTTCTCTGCCCGATCTTATTAACAAAACTTTGACAAGTGTTCCCCAGACGCCGGACCCCGCTGGCTTCAGGGTCCTGTAACCTCCTCCTCCAGGATGTTGTTTTAGCTCCATAAGTGTCCCAGTGCTGCCAGGCTCTGCCACCCTCTGTGTGAGAAATGTGTGCAGGCAGGAAATGGAGAGTGTGTCATACAGGAAGTGGAGGTTTTCCGGCACTCTTTCATAACGGCGGTCGGACCATCAAAGTGATTTATTCACACCTCCCTTGGATAACACTATATCATTCATACAGGTCAGCAAAATAAGCTGAAGCACATTCTTGCTCGCTCCTGTAGTTTTGCCGGTTGAATGAAATGACTCGGACCAGCAGCAATAGAATATTTTTAGGATATCACTTCATCATGTAGCATACTTAAAGGGATAGTTTACCCAAAAACTCAAATTATTTCATCATGTACCCTCAAGTCATTCTTACCTGTATGATTTTCTGTATCCTGCTGGTCGTAGTTCACAGTTTATCTCTTTGTATCTTTATCTAAACGTGACGACATCTTGCGTCCTGTGTCAGCCACCGTAGTGCTCTGAATGGGAGGGGTGGAGTTAGCCATTGATTGCAATTCACCACATCACCTCTAGATTCCAGTTAATTTCATACACTGGACCTTTTTAGTAATCTGGTCATAGTTTGATTTTCCTAAATATTTAAACGTTGTTGGTCTAATGTTACTCCATTGAACAGCCTGACTTGACAACATTGAACCAACCAATGATTTGAGTTTGGGGGCGTGGCTATCTTTTTCATTAAATCTGCAATACTTCCAGTATGACACTCCCTTTAAGTCAACGCTGAATCAGGATGTCTCTGAAGGGCAAATTCTGATGTGCTGAGGAACACGGGTTCCAAAGCAATGCCTTGCCTGTACAGTCTCCCGAAATACGATGCGCTTCGACACCGCACGCCGGCAATAAAAGCTTAATTTCATATCCAGATGGTAGCCATCCTCTGTTACTTTATGATGCTGTCATGCCCAGAGATAATATCGCATGTCACTCTCTGTGATAGGAACCTCTCTGAGGCCTTTTGCCTGGTTTAGGCAATATAAAAACAAGATGATAGTTCCATCAAAATGTTTGAATGTCACATATCATGTTGGTTTGGACGTTTTTATCAGTCTTTGTCTTTGAAATGAAGTCATAAACAACACTGAGAGATGATCTTGCAGTATATTTATTTGTAAGTCATTTTTGTTTAATTCAACACTGTCCAGTTTCAGAAGACCTGGGGATAATATATTACTTCACAGTTTTTTAGAATAATGTAGAAACTGTTAGATTTATACCATAACACACTTTGTTCTCAACTTTTAGAAACTTTTTTTTTAGTACAGTTGCAGGAAACAAGGGAAACCTACATTTATGGTAAGCAAGAATTGTAATTTTGTTTTACTTATATTCGGTGCATGAAAGATAGTTTGGTTCTTAAAGTTTTTAGTGTTTTTATTTATTTATATTTTATTTATTTATATGTATCTATTTATAGGTTCTAAATTTATTTCGGAAGGGACAGCAGTGAAAATGTAGGCTGTGAAATGCTTAACGGCTGTTCACCTCTGATTTATTTTCCTAGACATAAACAAACGTTATATGGCCCAAACTCAACTTCTGGTAAACCTCCGCAAAAAATAAATAACTGTTGAGAAGTTTTACGTGAACTTAATACATTAAATATACAATAAAGTATTCATATTAATTAATATTACTATAGATTTTTTTATATCATAACCAAAGACAGACTGAAAGTTAACATCGGGTCAAGTGCGTGTGTTTTATGAAACCGTCTATAGACGCTTGATTAGCAAAAGATGCCATTTAATGTACGCTTTTAAGCGCTATGATATGCTTGGAGGAGAGAAAGTTAGCTGAAATTGACAAAAAAGTAACACAAAAGTATAACGTTATGTTCCATAATTTTTTTTTTTTAAGTTCAGTGCTATAGTTGTATATTAAGTGTAAACCTGACTTTTTCCAATTAATACGGAGACAGTAGTTGAGCAGTTCAAGTTGCATCTTTTGTGAAGTGTCAGTTTCCTGCACAGGTGATTTGGGGAAGTTTCAGGTGGTGTGTTCACTGGGATCACAGTGTTATGGGCAGCTTTGTGTTTTTCTCTGTTACACTTATTTCACACCCTAAGGCTGGAGACTGGTTTGTTCCAGTTCAGTACACCCCACTTCCTTTAGGGTGTTTTGGAGCTGATCCACATTCTCTCTCTCTCTCTTTCACTCTGCATGCAGATTTAATGTACCGTGTTCTCAGGCAGTCATTATAATGAAAAGACCCTATTCATAAACAACAGGCCTGTGCTGATACACATGCCATGCTTTAATACGTGCCCGTCTGCGGCTGTAGCGCTAGCAATGCAAGATTTCGTCAGCTTCTCGCCGCTGCATGTTTTCGGTGCAACGTTAACATCAGTCGCACTGCCCATGGCATCGTGAAGTGCGAACACGCATTTCAAAAAGAACAAATTCAGATCACTATCCCTACGGGAGTTTATGCGAGAGAGAAGGGCCCCAACTGTTGCGTACGGTGCTCAGGGGCCCAGGTAACAGCGTTCGCTTCCTCTTTTCCATACAACGGTCCAGAAAAACCTGTGGCAGAATTGAGGCCTTTGCCTTTATCAATATTAACATTCATATCTGGGACCAGAGGCTAGAAACCAAGAGCCGTATGTTGAATATTCAGAATATCGCTTGTCAAAGACAATAGAGCTCAATAGCCGTTCATATGTTAGCGTGAGACTGTAGTGTGTTTGTTTTTTAGCTTTTCAGTGCTGCTTCACAATCTATATTCTCTAGGGTGATTGTGAATTAGTGTGTGTGTGTTTATGTATGTTTAAGTGAGAATCCAATTTCACTTGACATGACTTTATTCAGTCAATATTAAAGATATGTTGTATTTTTACGAAGCGTTCTTTACATTATATAGAACAATTTGATGTACTGGAGAAACAAAACGCCTTTAGCCGGTGTTTCACAGATAGGGTCACACACTGTATCTTTTTATTGTCGGTCGTGTAGCACTTTGGTCAGCACTTCTGTTGCTTTTAAGGTGCTATATAAATACACTTGACCTTGACCTACCATGTGCCAAACCACAGCTTCCATCATAAGCCATCTTTATCACGCAGGAAAGTCACAATTCTGCGCTTGCTCAAGGATGAACAACCAAAGCCTGACCTTACAGGAACTTCTCTTGTTTCTCCTCTTCCTCTACAACTAAAGAAAAAGGTGAAGGATTATGTTTAATTTGGACAGACCTACGTAAAAACGGCTGTTGGCTAGGTGTCAATGTCAAGTTACGTTACCCATAGGCTGTGCACGCTTATGAAAACACCGTGTCCTTGACTGTCCTGTCGACTGCAGGCATGCATCTGTTTCTTCTGAACGTATTCCATGAACCAATCAGTGCTGTGTACTACAGTACCTGGGCAGTGTTTTCAGGTAGTCTGTGGAAAGTTTCACATCCATCTGAGCCATTTCAAGATACTGGAGGACATAGTAGCAATCCCACAGTCCCCTCTGCAGAGGCTTGAAATACTGAATCAAAATTGTGGAATAATAACTCCAGGCCGCTATTTTTCTTATTCCTGAGAGTATATTGCCTTACCACAAATGATGACACACACTAGACCCCGGTAATAATTCCTTCAGGTAAGTGGCTTTAGGTTTTACAATTCTATTCTATTCTATTAAACTCAACTCAACTCTGTTCTCTATTCTTTATTTTATCTTATTTTCTTTATTTTGTGTAGAGCCAACTATCTGAAAACTATTTTGTATACATATTTTGCATAAGTATGTTTTATATAGTAAGTCAACTAATATTAATATACAAGTAGCATATTGGTACTACTTGGGCCTTAATTTCCCTACTTCATACTTAATCAAAAGTGTACTTTTAAGTAGACTTGAACATGAGTTAACTTTGAGGACACAATGGGTTTACAACTGTACTGTAGCAAGTGAACTTATACATATATTGATAAATACTATTTAATACTTTTTCGTTTATGAAAGTACACTATGAAATGGACTGTAATAGAGATGCAACAATACTACATTTATCCACAGATATTTGTACCCAATTATTCAGAGTGATATCAGCCAATACCAATTCTGAAGATCAAATAAATATTTTTTCAACTTAACATTTAGATTTTCATTTACAACTTTCTAAATGCTATTAATTCATATAATGACTATATTGAACATTAAACTGGTGATGTTTCTTATCATTTTCTTTAGACAGAGCACTAATTCATTGCATTTTCCTGTCCTCTTTTGATTGACATGATATATCAGATCTGATCACCAAATCTTTTTAAACTATCGGCCGATAGCGTAAAAAATTGCTTTTATCAATCGGTGCATCTCTACTATTTATATATTCTTTAAGCTCATTTAAAAGCTTTAAACTAAAGAGTCAAACCAGGTATACTTAAAATAATTATATATATATTAAGTATATTTCAATCGAAAGATTACAAAGAGTACCAGTATAGGTCAAACAGACGTCTCTGTCAATATAAATGTACTTACAGTATAGGCTAAGTGTAATTTTAAGTATATTTCTGAGAAGTACATAGTGCATTTCTACATAATACAGACAGTCTACAGACTATGGGGCAGGTGCCCTAACAGGGTTTAAATCTAATCCCAGACTAACTTAAATGTTACAGATGTCCTAATCGAAAAAAACTAGTACTGACATATCTTGAAGTATATCAGTGTGATTGTTTTGTCTCAAGATGCCCACCAGAAAAGAGTTTTGTAACGCATGTTTTAAAAAACAACTTAAATATTCTAATTTAACCAAGGCCTTGTCCTGGCTTAAACTAATGCCTGTCCGGGAAACCTCCCCTAAAAAAATTTTTTAAGTTTAATGGAAGAATATTTATAGCACTTTTAAATAAACTTCTGTTTTTGAGGGGAACTATAAAAATGGATAAAGGTGTCAGCTAAATGACTTCTAACCACACCGGATGGTTTCCCCAATTTAGATCTGAGTCACCTAACCATTTAATGTTACATGGAAATTATAGTTCACACTAGCACTTACAATGTTTTTACAATATTTGCCTAGGCTCTGATTCTGTGAAATTGAAGGTTTAACTGTTTCTGAAACCAAAGAAATTGACTGGTTGATCTTCTTTAATCACTGATATCCTCTGTATGTGGTTTTGGAAAACTCTCGAACTGAAAGTCCTTTTGTGTCATTGATCCAGGAAGGATGCTGGACCGTGGGCTGACGGAAGGGAATGAGACCGTAGAGGAGCGGTGCTTAGTGCAGGCGGCTCCCCATAAACCGTTGTGGGCCACTGAGGAGACTTTAGCCCTGTGCCACCCGGCAAACTGACCTGATGGACTGGAGACACACTATTAACTCCAACCAACACCGGCCAGAACTGATGCCTACTAATGGCCCTGGGCTCCTTCCAAGCACGCATGGCCGGTGAGGGAGAGACAAAGATTTAGCACTTTTACGACATTTCACTCTATCTCACTAAGTTTCACAGATTTTTCCAGCGTTACCTCGAATTTGAGGTGGAAGAGCTCCAAGTTTACCCTCATTATCTCTAATGTCTTTTTGCTGTTTTAGACTCGGGCCGGATTCAGAATCGCCATGGGTTTTGAAGCGAAGGAAAAACAAACATAACGAAAGCGTGAACGAAAACTGTGGTTTTTCCTTTTTTTATTGAGGAAAGGCGAATGAAATCACTCTTAATTAGAGGAAACATATGAGTCGTGCTGGATCAAAGTGGGAAACATGGGGGAAGGAGTCGCACGGATCCGCCTGTCCAAATTTTTCCGGAAGGGAACGAGAGCGGGTGTAGGAATGTAATCTTCATGTGAAAACCAGTAGGAAGAATGAAAAGGAAAAAGTCTCTGTTAGCGATTAGTGTGGGCTTAAAGCTGGCCAGGAGACTGAATCAAAAGCGGAGTCAGGGCTTCAAGATGTGCCAAGGGTTGGGCCTTCCCTTGATGACCGGCTGCCCTGACAACCACAGAAGAAGGCGGGGAAAGCACGTCCCGTGAGTATAACTCAAACTAACTAATAAATAAAAATATTCTGATCTTAATACTATGGTCTTTCGTTCTTTGTAATTCTGAAATGAAAACATTGCATGTCCAAAACTGAACGCATGCTTCAATATGCACCTCGGCAGATGCGGACATTAGTTCAGTCTCTGCAACAATGCCTCCTGTCCCTGTACATCACACCTGTTCGGTTCCTCCCCCACGCACAAATCTGTTACGCACGCTGCGGCATCACAAGAAACCAGAAAAACGAGAGGTTTCCTCTTATCGACGGTCGGCCTTTTACAACGTATTTCTGGACGACTGCTTGTCTGACTGTAAATCCACAGCTGGCGTTCCCCAGACGTCTTTTACACCAGGCGCGCGGCACCCACAGCCGTGCCTTGTTTAGGAAGAAGCAAATGGTAAATGAAAAGACATTAAGTTCCACATGTTACGCACAGGTGTCAGTGTAATAACGTGTGTCAGAGAGAAGGAGAGATCAGCAGAGCATTTTGTTTACTCTTCTTTAATCTCTGTCATACAGGGCTTCTGGGAATGCCGGGTAACACCCGCTGCTGTATGATGCTCCCGGAGGAGAACATGAAGAAATCAGATTATTTGGTAATGTTATACCTTACTGATAATGCTTTAATTCATATACATTTGATTACATATATTTCTATTTTCTTCCTCTGTCTTCATTTGGAAAATTATATTTTATATATCAAAGTTTGTGGTACAACACAATTAAGATAAAGGTGCTTTAATGGGTTCATTACAGTGATGCCGTAGAAGAACCATTCAGTCAAACCTTATTAAAAAAGAACCTTTAATTTCTTTTTTATAGTTTAAAAAACATTTCCCCCCTTGTTTCATTTCTGAAACAGATGTTCAATGTTTTTTTTATTAAACCATACATCCAGAAATGTCCTATGGCATCATTTGATTTATACTTGGCCTTTTATTTTATTTATAAAATTGTATTATTTTTATTATGTGAATACATTTTATTATTTTTGTATTATTATTCAATCACACACATGTTGCGTATTTAAAAAAGTTATTTTAAATATGACTATAACAAATATATTTATAGAATTATAAAAATATAACTTTAACAAATATAGATAAGTCTATTATTGAACCTTAAGACCTGTTGTATTTGACATCTCTTTCATACTGACCATAGAATTTTTTTTATCATTAATTATGATCACTATAAAAACATTTTTTACATTAAATTATGTTATACATTTTAATAATATTAACAATATATAAACTGTTAACAATGAGGACATTCTTATTAAAACCTACCAATAGAGGAAATTATGAATTTGAAGGTAAATTATTTAAGTAATTATTTTCTTTAAATGTAATATGGATATGTTTTCATGAAATAAATAGTTTAAATCTTTTTCTGCAGATTAAGATGTTTCACTTGGTTGGTTCTGTGATCTTATTCTGTCTTGAATCCGAGCGGAGAGGGAGGCGTTTGTCAGGCTTCTGCTGGAAAATCTGCCTTCTGTTTTACGGTTGCGGTCTAATTGTATGGATAAACTGCGCTGTGAGCATCAGGCCCAGTGACATGTTTACTGCGCACCGGATGGCTCTTCTCAGATCAGAGCCCGTGGCCACTCACAGGTGCAGAGTTTTACATGAGCACAGATTTATTAGAGACCTGCTGCTTAACCAATGGAAGCTTCACTGCCCTCTGCTGGTCTTCAATTAGTGTTCGGCTTTCTCTGTCTGAACTGCAGGGATCCAGCAAGTTCTGGAAGGAAATCCGGCCTCGGCAGGTTCATCTTTCCCCACTGTTATTCATTTTTTATGTCTGATAACCACAAGACGGCTATTCTAACTTCTAAGACAAGTGCAGCTCTGGCAAGTAAAATGAGTCCCAGTTCAAGTTTTAGCTTTCCCTGTTTTTTCCTTCATCCTCCATCGATCAGTTTCCCGCACGTTTGCCAAACTACAAGTCTGTCCTCAGATGAATAAATCTGATGGCAGAATTACACAGTCGACCTCAGTCTTTACTGTAACAACTTTACTGTTCCTGCCAGGGTAAAAGTGCGAGCCGAAGCGTCCTATTGCGACCTGGCGAGAAACCGAGTAGGATATTGAAATCTAGAGACAGGTCAGGGATTTCCCCCTTTCTATTCAGGTCTTCATTTAGAACCCTCATAAATTACGTCCGCGCACGTTATCGGGACCGGCCCGGCGCATTAATCTAGAACAGCGTGAAGCGGACAGCTCGTCCACGACGACCAAGGAGTCCGAGCGTTTGCCGCGAGTGTGTTTACATGTTGACATGTGTACCGAGGTGCACGGCGGGAGGCCCGTGAAATGTGGCCGGGGTTCTCTGGGTTTTAATGCCGTTACGAGGAGGCAGAAACAGGGCCGGCCCCGGGGGCCTCCAGGGTCCAGTAAGTCGGTGGCAGGTCCACTTTATCACCTCTCCTCCGAATGAACTCTGGCTGAACCCCTCCGCCGCTGCTTTTTTCCTGGCATCTGCCGTTCGGCGGCCGCCGTCGCGAGGTGAGTGGCTTCTTTTGTTTTCCTCACCTCTCGGCATCTGTCAGTCCATCTTAAGGACTTTAATAAGACCTTGCACGCGCGAGCGTACGCGTCGATGACGGTGGTGGGTGAGGCCGCAGCGGGTTTAAAACGCGCTCTCCGTTGCGTCTCTCCGCTCTTCTATTGTCTTATTTCTGCTCGCTCTCTCTCTCGTTCACCGTCTTCCTCTCTTACCCTCCCGCGCTCTTCACAAACACGCCTGCAACCATGCCCTTTCCTCTTCAAACTAATTACCTCGGCTACCTTGTACCCACAACCCCCTGGGACACTAACAACTGTCAGACCAGTATTATTTTTGAAATTTAAACAATCATCGTACGTGCTCTACTGCTAAGATCCTGGCCTTTACTGCAGCTTCGACCTTCAGTAATTAATACCCCAGGGCCCATTATTGGCAAAGCCTTTATCCTTTGGGCCAAGAAGCCTCTAACCCGCTAATTACGGGCAAGCAGCTAATCTTCCAGCCCCTGTGATTGACAGGTACACCTATTCTACTAATTGCCTGTTGCAGACAACACCTGGTGAACTGAATCGTCATGGGAGACGGGATAGTACTGAGAACTCGTACGGGCCTCTGGGGAGCCCGATGGAGTTTTTGTGTGTTTTTAGCGCGTGTGTGTACGCCTGTGGTTGGTCGCGTACGAGCGTGGAGTGCCTGTGTGTGTTTGTGCGCTTGTGTTTGGAAACTCTGTGATTCGTAAGTGGAAGATGGAGTCTAGGAAGGATCTCTTGCTGCCTTTCCTCTGTAAAGCAGCATCATCGCACCATGATCTACACATGCTCATTACATTTACAAACCATAGAGAGGATCTCCGTTCTGCTTACAGCCCTGCAGAGCATGAAAAATAGGGCCTAGCTGTTGTAAATCGCTGACACCTGTCTAAGTGACCAGGTCCATATGTTACGTGTTGTGTATTAATGCCTGTAATTCGAACGCCATTAGCAACTGCAAAATTAATTCCTGTGTGATTCGGCGAGAAACAAGAGGCTTTTAACACGTAAGATAAATGGAAGTTAATAAGGAAAAAGTTTGTTTTGCGCGCAAATTATTTATCACGCTATGCTAATGTTAGCAGAGGATACTCGAGCGTTCATCCCTAATGAATATTGATTGGAAAATTAGAACACACATCCATTCGTATCAGGAGAGTCATTATATGTGAATCTCCATGTTAAGTTAATTGCTGTATTTTATGTTCATAGAAATATGTTTTTAATAACAATAGTCATGACTAACATGAGATCTTTAGATGAGACAAAAATGTTGTTCATCTACTCTCTCTCACTCTCTTTCCAGATTTTCTTGAAATAGTTTGATTGGTCAATCGCTGCATTCTACGCAATATTGTTTGAATTCATATTGAGAGTTTAAATTTATTCAAGAAATTGAATGATATTTGCTGTACAATTTATGGGTTGTTGTAATAATTTTGCAATAATGACAACCTGTCTATAGACCACTTCGCAAGATGTAAACAAAACTGGTCCGACGCTGAGCTGATCTTCCTGTATGAGATTTTAACAAGATTGAACAAAATACAACAAACATAACGTTTATAACCGAAGCAAAATGTTAAGCAAATATTTTAAAGATTTAATTATAAGATTTTGAATATAATACAATTCAAAAAGTCTATAGGGGGTTTCAGCGATGTACCCCAAACTTATTTTTCCGGAAGATCTTCATAAAGAACAAGTAATTTTAACTAATTTTATACAATCACAATAGAATAATACGATAAATATGCAATAAATTATTACTCTAATATAAATTGTATAACCAAACACCGAAGTTAACTTCATGCCAGGTGGGTTTTTCCGATGAAACTGTTTATACATTATCGTTTAAAGCTATATTGAACTACTCCTACATGTCTGTGATTTTAAACCGCATGATTTTGCATTTTTAAACAAAAAATCTAACATAAGCATAAAAGGTACATGTAATCAATTAATGAGATTCCTCCCAGCATGCATTGTTCCGGTCGAGCGTGTCACTGTGATCGCAGGGTCTTCGGGAGTACTCGTATCGCTCCTGATTTGACGGAGGAGCAAAGGCCAATCAGGAGAAGATGCAGTAAGTGAGTGAGAGACAGACAGATAAAGAGAGAGTCAAAGTGAGAAAGTCTACTCCTGGGGGCTGCTTAGCACTGTTGCGATGTTGTGCACATTCAACCCCCCCGCTGCTCTTGACCTTACCGCACGGCTCCAGTCATGCAGCCGGCCTCCAGAGATTTGATTGATCTAAATAACATTATGATGCCATTAGCATATAGTGTAGGACAACAAACCACAGGCCTCTGGTGGAGCGAGTTCACAGCGGCAGACTGCTCACTCTCTGTCTGTAGTGCACACTGCACACACTGCTATGTTTATAGTCACAAGGCGGTTAGATACACAACAGGGACCAAAGATGAACGAAAATACTTATTTTAGATTTATGAAATATGCATTTGACACTTTTGTGTCTTTAAGTGTTTTAAAGGGAAGTTTTAGAAATGTAGTTTTTTGTGTGAAAAATTGGATCTCGTGTTATTTTATGATCAGTTAAATGTTATTCTGGAAATTATTGTATTTTGGGTCTCAGTGTTGATAGGGGTAAACAATCTAAAATATGAATGCAGTAAAATAGCACAAAATAAAAAGCCAGTGCATCAAAATAGCGTTTAAGACTTTATTTCTATTGTCAAAGAAATTTAAAATATATTTGGCAGACTTTATAAAGATTTTTAACAATATGTGCATTTCCTGGGCATTTGTGTTGCTAATCCAGTTCTCCACCAATTAAACTGAAGGAACAACATATGTTTTTAATGCATTTATCTATTGCATTTTTTTGTATTTAATATATTATTCTGAACACAATTTTAACACGAAGGTTAAATACATTTTAAAATACACCTATTTCAGTAGATGTATTTCATGTCTTCTGTTTATTTTTTCTGAGTGCATTTAGACAGCCATCGGCTTATAGACTGTCAAAACATAATTTGCCTATTATTTCCATTGTTAAGTATCTTCTCAGAACTTTCTGTTAAATTAATAAAATCTAAAAATTGAATGCTCCATTTTTTCCAGGCATGATTTGCGATTCAAGGGCATCTTATCTTTTGGTGAACACTTGATCACTGACCTAGAGATAATGCAGAATTGTACATTTGTCCTCTTCATAACTCATGTCATAAGTTAACTCATACATTTTCAACATCTTTGTGTTTTCAGATCCCAGATGTTCAACATGAACGTTTGGACCACCCTGTATCTTTGTGTGCAGGTATGAGCGTGAGTCTAAGTGACATGAGCTCTTCAGTACGCAGTCTCCAGTGAAGTCTGTCATGTGCACACTTTCCCTTTTTCAGAATAAAGTGTATATTCATATTTCATTGACCTATTCATAATTCAGCTTCAGAGGTACATTTGGATTTGAAACTACCTGAAAAATTAACTGTTCTTCAAATCTGACATGATACACCGTAAAAACAAGCTCTCATAATCCAACCGAATTTAAACGTTTAAGTAGTTAAAATAGAGTACACTTTTACAGTTTTCTTGAAGTGATGAGGGAAGCTTGGGATTTTTTTAAACACCACAGCATGTGGAATCGACCCGTGATGCCCCTAGATGCCCCCCGCTGAAACACACCTCTCTCATATTTCAAGAATTCTTGTTTAATTTGTGTTGCGATGCACCTCTTTGACCGTAGTGTTGAATGATTTATTTCATTAACAACGATTAATACAAATTGTAAACCATAATATAATGGTTATGGTTAATTAGATATTTGTTTGATTTTATTACATCAAAGATACCTCACCAATTCCCTCAAGCGCAAAGCCTAATTTATTTTATGATTGTTATATTGTCCCGGATAATTGAACTGGTGAAGAAAAGCAGTAATTTAAAATGCATAAGTGTGCCATCAACTTTCATTAAATGACTGCGCTGGTTGTTTCTTTCTCCAAAGGCTCGAAAAACTTTTATACTGACAGAATGTTTTCGGCGAATACATTCTCTTCATTTTGTTATTTGGGGTTTCTGCTTGTGTGGCGAAGTGTCTTGTGTTGATTGCATTTGCAGATGATTATGAACGTGAATTAATGCTCAGCGGGGTCATTTAAATGGAAAATGAAGGGTGATTTATGACTGTCTTTCTGCCAATGTTTCTTTGCCACACAGAAAAGTTACGTTACGAAGGGTCAGAAATTACAATGGATTGGTGCAAAACTGCTGCAGATTTAAAAAATGTGGGAGAAATAATTCCTTGTTTTTATTATCATTTGTTTCATGGTATTCAATTTCTAATTACAGGATTAAATAAATAATTATAGCATCTGACAATTATATCAGCAAACAGACCTTCTTGTTAGTAAAACAACTAAAAATATTATCTGATTTAATAAAAAGATAATGACAAAAACAATTCATTACATTTATTTTTTGCTTTTTTTACATTATTAAAATATTTCTGCCTACATGTGTCAACTTCTTGCCAAAAGTATGATGTAAACATTAACCTTAAGTTGTATTTGCCAGATAGCTTGCTGCTTGTACACACAACACAATGCTTTAAAACATTCCTTTATTTAAAGATCTTTCCAACTTCTACTTTTGCTGTTGGCAAGAGATGGTTTTGGCATGTGTGTGTGTGTGTGTGTATACATGGGCTTAAAATAAGCCTGCAGCATGTTGGAAACAGAAACCATAGACCACTAGGGTAAAGAAACGCTGAAGCACAGGTACTCCGAAGCGAACAGCTCATTTATCAAAATTGTTCTGCAAAAATGATTTATCTGCTCATCGCCTATGCACAGATGTCTTTAATGGGAGGCTGTGCCCAGGAGGTGCTGTTGATTTTGGGGGGTGCCCGGCAAAGAGGAACGGGGGGCACGATGAGAGAGACGTGGGAGGGAGCGGGGCAAAAGTGCATGACAACTGGACCACCGGTTCACGAGATGGGCTGGGGCGTGGGGCCAGCCAGCGTGCGGCCGGTCGACCTGCAGGTGTGCCGGGCCGTTCTCTTTTCTCTCTCCTTTCAGTCTCCACGTGACCCCTGGGAGCCCTTTTTCACAACCCATTTCCAGCGGCCTCCCAGTCTCCCACCTCACGCAGAGAGGCCCGTGTTCGTGAGAGGATGTGGAGGCAGCCTGCGTAGGGAGGGCGGCCGTAACAAGCTCAATGGAGTGGAAAAAGAGACAGAGAGGCCGCGGCGTGACATCTGTGGCCATCCTGGTCCTGCACCGCTCTTTTACCCGTGCATTCCTGGGGCCCTCCGCCGTGGAAAAGCCATTAAGCTCCTGTCAGAACTGCTGTACGTGGTAAAAACAAAACGTTTAATTGCTGCACCATTTTTATTTTATGGGACTGTTGATGCTTTGTGTGGGATTACATCTTTATTTAGTCCTTTGTTTTCAGGCTTCAATTAAGACCCCAGATCGGTTACGAAATGCGACCGTTCCGACCTTACGGATAGGTGGGAATTTAGCAGCGTTTGCAGCTTAAAACTATTCATTATATCAAAGTCAATAACTCAAATTTTCCACTTAACATCCCCAAAGCGCCTCAGCAATAAGATTAAACAATGAGACTTTAAAAACTCCACGCGCAGTATAAGGTGTGCGTGTCATAGCCTGTAATCGTCTGGACCCGGGTGGTGCTTAATTGCACGAGCAGGCTGCAAAAGAGGAAACCCTGATATATTATTCAAAAACCCAAATTAACACAATCAAACAGAACGCTACGCCCGGGCCGCCTCTGTCAGACCGCTGGAGGGGTCAGCGACACACAAATATTTGCATGCTGCGCTGCCTCTTTAACAGAGCGCAGAATACTTCATCATGTTGTGTGCATATAATATAATTGCCTCTCTGGTCGGCGGAGTCTGTTTGAATTTAATTAGCGGCGTACTTACAGCCACAATATCCGGCTAATGAAGCTCATTTTCGATGGCCGTTGCGTGTTTTAACACCCGAGTGATAAATGTGAGATGTCATATTAAAAGATGATAAATCGGAGCACTGCCCCTCTGGACATCAAAAATACAATCGGCCGTGGCGGAGATGTCGCGGGGCGAGGGGGGGGTGTGTTGGAGCCGGGGTTCATGGGTAAATGAGACCGGAGCGGCTCCCTGGTGGGCGGAAACCGAGAGAGGCATCGTGGGAAGTTGCGAGCGCATGTGTGTGCAAAGATCGGAGGAGGAGCCAATGGCGGGCTGCTGAAATGTCAAGCCCACGCAGAGGGGCCCCTTATTTTGACAGGGCCCACAGTGTGTAAAACACACAGCAAACACTGGCCTTTACGAAGACACACACACCACATGCATGAAAGGCGAGCAGAAAAGTCTGTGGACAGAACTGGGTCACGTACACGCACGGATACGCGCGTTTGAAAGCGTTCTTGTGAGCTCAAATATACGGATGGCGTTGGCAGGTTATGAATAAAATGAGGTGGTCATACCTCTTCTTCCTTAGTGTTGCATGTGTTGGCTTTTGACCCTGACCTGTCATTCTGACCCTGATAGCTCATGAAGCGAATCAGCTGAGAAAGTGTTTGGTTATCACTGCCAAAATGTTTCCTGTCAAATGTTTTAACAGAACAACCTTTTTCATTTTGAATTGATATAATTGTGCTGTTTTAGGATGTTTATCAGATGTTTGTACACTAGGGTGATCATATGTGACCATTTTTCCAGGACACTTCCTGGCCAGAATTTCAGTTTTGTCCTCTGGGGGTCACGACGCGTACGCCCTCAAGGTTCTCACATTTCAGTAAAAAAATATGATGAAATTAACATTTATTTCATCTAAGACGTATTTTTATTCTCAGCTTGAAATATAACGCTTGCTTTTCTGAAATAAAAAAATGATGCGACCTCCGGAGGATGCACCCGAAAAATGTGGTCACCCCTTTGTACACATATAACTCTCTTGGGTTCTCTAGGCGATTCTTTTTCTCATTCTTTCTTGTCCTTTAATGCACCTACCAAGACAGTGATTATCACCTCAGTAATCCTGCAGTTCATTAGCCAGCGCTCTTAATAATTAAGCTAGAAAAGTGCAGCGGTCCAGAGAGACGCTATGCACTAATGCTCACATTAACGGTAAAGGTACCGTGTGGACTGAGAAGGTGCCATCGTCTTCTCTCAGTTTCAGAGCTTAACTTTCCTCCTTTCTTTCACACTTTAATTGTTTTTTTTAGGTTTAACAATACAGGATCTTCCAGAAGAAGCGCTGCACTTCGTGGTAGTTTTAAGCACCGGTTTTATGACCTTATTGATCAACTGTGATGTGTTGAGCAGGGTTAACTAGCACAGAGGTTGTTTGCTTAATTGAACTTTATGTTGCCAAGAGGGATTTACTTCTCAAAGTGCTTTTTAAACGCTCCCTAATGTTTGCTTAGCACATGCTCAGTTAAGTGTGAATGTAAAGCTAGACGGCTAAAGTTAAGTGTGTGTCGATGTAGCATTCCAATGTGACTGTTAGCATAGCGGCTAGCCCAAAGAGAAGGGTGATCACAACAAGGACAATGTGTGAATATTGATTGATTCTTGTGTTCTTTTTTACTCCTTTTAATATTGTATGAAGCTAACTATTACCACAAAGTAGTGACTGTACAAAAATATGGTACATTTCCATACAAGATGAACATATTTGGCTCTTGTGTCTCAGTCTTGTGTTTTGTCCGTTTTTTATTTGCAGGATGCTGTGAGACACAAGCAAAGAAACTTTTTTCAGAAAAGTGTGTGTGTCATAAATTATACAGGTGGAGAGTTTGACCAGTGGCCTGTGGCAGTGTGTGTATAAGTCTGAGATGGAAGGAAATCACCTTTGGTCAGGTTAGCATAACCAAAACCACCCGAGAAAAATATACCACACCAGAGATCTTACACAACCCGTCTAGGTCAGATTTTTACTCATCCTAACAATGTAGGAGTTTTTACCTCATTTAACGTTAACATTTTCTTCCCCTTGAGGTACCTGTATACTGCCAAGTCACTGAATAACAGAAAATAAAAAGATTTGAATCATTCAAATGCGTTGAAATA
Source organism: Triplophysa dalaica (assembly GCF_015846415.1). Taxonomy (NCBI): domain Eukaryota; kingdom Metazoa; phylum Chordata; class Actinopteri; order Cypriniformes; family Nemacheilidae; genus Triplophysa; species Triplophysa dalaica. The sequence continues at coordinate 4,117,638 of NC_079557.1, forward strand.
TTCACGTAATTCAGATACACTTCCATAAATCTGTGAAAAAGGTGTTTCAAAGGTGATTGAATAAATATAACATTAGCAAATATAGAAAATACAATAGAATAAAACACAGAAATAAAATATATTCGTAAAGTGTGTTTTTGGTAGAATCTTGACAGGTATTATTATAAAATTGCTGTGAATATGGCATGTGCTGTCTTGTGAGAGACTCTCTTAGAATCTTAATTTAAAAAAAATTAAGAATATTTTCAACCCAGCATTGGGTCAAAAATGGACGAACCCAACTGTTGGGTTAAATAACCTAAGACAATGTTTATACCTAGCATTTTGTGTAGAAATAACCCTGCATATAGGGTAAATTACATTCCAGCCGTTGGGTTCGTCCCTTTTTGACCCATCCTCGGGTCGAAAACAATCCAGGATTTTTGATTCCCATCAATATTTGAGGGCACCACTGATTCTGATATCCACTCAATAAAGAATTCTTAAGCTTGGCACAGCTAGAAAGATGCAGAAATGTAGTTTATTTATTTTAAGGCTTAGGCCTATTTTGTCTTATTTTAAGTCATCTTGAATCCCCCTTGGAAGTTTGTTGTAGTACCCCCTGGTTCAGAAACGCAGGTGTAGGAGCTCTCAGTAAATCTTCCTCAAATGTTCTACTTTAACCCGCATTACGATTAAACCTTTAACAATGCAGCCCTCTCACAGACCTCTCGCAACATCACTACGGCTCGTGTTTTCTGCCCTCCTGCGTGTTTTACCCGGAGCGCAGCCAATTCCTCCTTTTTCATCTTTAATAATGGTGATATGCTGTCATGATTTATTCAAATGACAAACTTGGGCTTTCAATTTCTTAATCCTGAGGTATTAGTCACTGGTCGCTAATGCCAGATTACTTTCTAGCCATTCTGCCTGTGATAAACGACTGGCAGTCAGGCTGCAAAAATAGATCAAAACCGTTGGGAATGAGAGGAGGAAAAAGACGAAAAAAGAAGGAAGTAGCTGTAAGTGCGGTAAATCATTTTCCTCAGACGCCCAGCAGGGCTGGAAAATGCCACCCATCATTCCTTCGGCACGGCTAATCAAAGCCCACGCGGTGATTAAAGGGGAGAGGATGAGACGCTCGTGTGTTCAATCTGACTTTAACAAGACATTATCATTTTTACTGAACTGGAATCAGTGTAGTGCCATGAACTTGTCTATAGGATGTAGGGAGGTTAAATATGCGTGATGGGGGGGGATGTACTCGGCAGATGAGGGGGACGACAGTGTTAGTTCATTTTAATGCCAATACACAGTAATGTCTTGTCATTATGAATCTAATGTTTTTTATTTTTTTGGATTTTGTGTATTTTCTGCTTTTATCAACATAAAGGATGTGACCATTAAAATTATTTTAAACTCAACAAATCTGTAGCATCCCAATTCATATGTGAAGAGGGTTTAACTGGATATACAGGTTTAAAAAGCCTTTTTTGTAAGGGTAAGGGAGTAAGTGCAAATAGTCTTAAAACTTTAATTGTGATTTATGTGATTAAATGATTATTTTTTGTGTTTCGATTTATTACAAGTATTTATTACAAAAGAAATACATTAATAGTAGAAAAAAGTATGATATATCCCTTTAAGTGCTTTAGGGCTCATCTTCATCTGAGACTAAAATGGCCGACATACTGTAGATCAAATAACTCATTCCATCACCTGCGCTATAATGATGACTATAATGATGTCAGCTCAAAATAGTGATGAAGGAAAATGTTAAATTTAGCATGTAACTTGAAGTTTCTAGGTCATCCTTACCTGAGATTGACAAGGAAACTTTTGTGGTGTCAGCCTAGATCTTTAACAATTAAGTCACGACAGTTCTTCCTCCTTTTTTTTGAAAGGACGTTGCCCTGGAGCAACCGCTGGTTAAATGACTCTTTCTAAAGCAATTGTGATGGAGCACAAAATCTGGGCCAACCGTACTTGAAACTGAACTTCCAGTCTTTGTGGCAATAATCCAAGTCCTTTACCATTAGGTCATCACATCTCCCTTGTTGAAGATTATGTCTTGGAGCAAGCAGTCATTAAACATCTCACAAAGACACGACTTAACAGTCACGAGTGCTTGAAACTGAATTCAGGTCTTGAACCAATAGGCAACCGCAACTCCCTTGCTGCCTCACACTTTTCTACTTATGTAGAGACAAAGATTTGGAGTAACCAGCGGTTAAATGGTTTTCTTAAGCACAATCGTGTATATTAAAATATTTTCAATGTGTTGCTCTTTTCTCAGTGGCTTTTTGGTGGTTTATTTCATCCCACCAGAAGGATCAGATCTGTTTTCTAGACACTGATTGATGGTGTGTTTAAAAATCTCCTTTTTGTTTTGTATTTATATCCGCTTGCAGTTTGGGAGTAAAATTTCAGCAAAACCACTTTACTAAATCCCAGATTCGGCATCCAAAATTGCTGTTTTACTGTTTTACTCAGCACGGCTGTGATGTGGCAGTAGGTGCAAGGCCAAAGGAAAGATTTTGAGTATGATATTTCTGTTATTGAGCAGTTTTATAAACAAGTAACTTGCGTCTTAAACTAAATTTGACTTAAATTTTGTCTTCGCCAACAGAAAAATCTTCCAAAAGATCAAGTTTTGCTGCCAAGCAATGCATGGACCGGATGCGAAAGGAATGGAGTGATCATTTTCTCTCCAAGAGTTATTAAAATCTGTAATTCTCAGACTTTTGACAGGTATCATCTCGAGACCCACCAAAATATTTTTAAATGGAAGTAAGGTGAGAAAATGCACATTTGTCCTACTTCATTTTTTATTGATCTCTTAAATAAACGAAATTCAAGTTAAAAATACCAAACCACCTACTTAGGCGGAGTTTCACTTTCACGTTACCGTGGAGCTGTGGCTCTGGATGACGTCACCCGCTAATTAACATATTCTTAACGTCATTGCGTAGTTTTGAAGTTGTCACTTTCGTTTCTTCTCTCTGAACATTCTGTTTTATATATTTATTCAGTAACTATAATGATGTATAAAGAATGTATACGAACAATAAAAATAATGATTTACACTTTTACATACATTGCAGTGTACATCAAGTTTGAATGCCATCTTATAGATTTGCTTTGTGATTCTAAATGCCCTGGACCGATATGCAGCCTAGCTCTCATGTGTCAAAAGCAATCACCGTTGGACCAACACTGTACTAGTGGTCAATTCCCTGGGCTTATATTTGGAGGCACGCTGGTTCAAATTCAGCACACAGGTAAGGTTTTAATCGCTCTAATGCACAAAGGTCAAAACAGGTCCCCGCTGTGGCCCGGCTAATTATTTTGATTAAAATCTCAGCGTAGTTAATGCATTCTACTTTCTATTTATTTGAATATTTCCCGTCTCTACATGCAACATGAGCTGTTAATGATAACGTCTCTCGTTCCCCCTCTCCATCCGAGTGTATTACCCAGGGCATTGCGCCCCTTCTGAGGAGGGGTAGTCGACATCGCCGTTCGGCGTCCCACGTGCAGCAATTATAATCATGTAAGCAGATGAAGTTGTTTGGCTATCAGCAAGCTCTCACCGCTCACCTCGAAGGCCAACAGCTAAAAAATAATCACCTCTTTGCCATTCTGCATGTAATTCACTCCAAACTGACTTCATAAAAAGCTTTGGCTTCTTTTAAGCCTCTGGTAAGTGTCCCGAGATTTTCCGACAGGTCAGAGTGATAGAGCAGAAAGAGAGAGAGAGATACTCCATCATGCATTATTTAATCTGTTGTGTGTTTGGCTGAAAGGATTGTAGTCAATTCTCCATGCGAGGGATTCCTGAGGTCGCTTGGTTTCAAGTTTGAGGTCTTCACAGACGATCAACCAAATCATAGTTGTCATCTGCAAGATTATCGGTGCTCGGGTTTATCCATCTCATAAAAAGGTTTAGCGTGGCAAAATGATATTCCTTTGTTGAAATACCATGGTATTTCTGCTAAATTACCCCATGTCATCGCCACAAAGAAATTAAAAAATTACAGTAAAATGTTCGGGCTTCCAGTAAAAACGGCAGAGCTGCTAAGACTTTACCAAACAGAGCTCTTAGATCATCTTGTCATGAACCAACGGCTGTTCCAAGATCAATATGTAAAATGATGATAGAGTCTGTCTTTACATGCAACGTGAGCTGAGCCTACAACAGCCTGCTCTGGAAAATCAGATCTGCTTAGTCTTTTTCTCTTTGTTTACTTCTGAATTGTGTAACTTCTTGACATTGAAATACCTTTTCATATCTCACCTTAATACACAGAGACAGCTATAAGTAAGCCTTTTGTGTTTTGATTTCCCAGAAAAGTGTGGCTCTGTCGAAACACCGCTCATATTTCATTATGGTTTATAGTATCAATAATCTCTGCACCACGAGTAAATGCTATAACAGTAGCATAATAAATTATTTCTATAATATTTATTGGAATCCCATAGGAAATTATTGTTGCTCAAAGATGACTCTTTTATAGCTCAGGAGATTCGATGGAGATCTTAGCCTCAGAAATGTTCTTACATAAAAAAACAAATGAGACAATTTTTAAATACATGAAGAGTAGTGAGGTGTAAAATGAGTGTAGATTGTAGAGGTAAAATAATCTGGATTTGGATCAATTTGATGAGAATGTTTGAGTTCTTATTAATTCTATACTTGGCAAATCAGAGCTCAGAGACATTGTCTTCTGAAGCTCCAATGGAGACATTTTTGAGATTTTTGTCTGATTTTATTGAAATAAATATTTGAGATAGAGGAGACTTATGCAAAAGTTACCATTTGCTTTTGATCTCATAAACGTCTAAAATAAAAAATTGTCTTAAGGTATTGACTGATTCAAAAAATGAAAATGCATTTCTCATTTTGATAATATTAATATCATTAAGGATCATGTCCTGCATTTGTTTTATGACAAAAACAGATTTTGCCTTTTCTAGCAACAAACTACATGATGGAAAATAAGCTCTTTGGTTTTTACTTAATAGTTACCTGTTTTTTCTGTGTTTTTCTTTCTGCACACATCTAGAAATAGAAAACATTTCTATAGCATCCATGTGAGTCTTCCTTACTGTCAAATGATATTCAGAGGAGCTGATGAGGTGGAATTAGAGAGTATTTTCTACAACCATCAATTACCTGGTAGAAACCGCTGGTGTTGACAACACGGGGCCCCAGAAGACCGCAGCAAAAAATGGAGGAAAACACAGATAGGCCAAGAGAGAAAGTCACGGTGAAAGCCATGGGGTTGAATGATGGTTTGCGCTGTGTTAGCGTTTGACCTGTAAGCGTGTTCTGAGACTCTGCCTTCTGTCTTTCACTTATGTCAGGGTCACCTGAGGGTCGAGCGCGGACTCCAAGGTCTCACTTTCCTCACCGGTTCCTCTAAATCCATCCATGCATGACAGTACTTGTGTTTCTTGCTGTTAAGACCGGTGTTGAGACAAAGTGGGTGAGCTATACGTCAACCTACGGTTTCATTTCCTATCTTATGAGTTTTAATCAGAAATGACCTTTTTCATGTCGACATACATTTGTTCAGGCTGAAGATTTTTGATTCTTCTTTCCAAGTAAACCGATTATTTATTTCTTATCTATACTTTTGTATCAAAATGCTGTTAATAAAAGTGGTTTCGTGGACTGTGGTCTTGCAGCCAGTGTATCATCACCTTTCCAGAAATTTCCCCTGTGATTGAAGGGGAAGTGTCCACGACATGATTTATGAACGTTAATTGTGGTATTCAAAAACTCACAATGGACTGTGCTGAAAAAAGAGAGAAAGGGTCGAAAAAATTGTAAAAAATAACATCTGGAAAAGCTATTGAAATTGAAGCCAAATTCTTGTCCTGGGAGTAAAGCGAAAGCAGCGCTGAATTTGAACTAGCTGCACCCTGGAGATTACAAAATATTTTCCCCTGTCAACTAGGCCGCAGGCTCTCGATTCCCCAGGCCTGTGACCCATACCGACCCCCGGGCCCCGGTCCACATTTCCACTTGGGCTGGAGATAGTTTTGCATTGTACTAAAGCAAGACATATTTGAATTTAATATTAAACTAGCATCAAATGTGACATAAATCACAAATGGAGCTCATTTGAAACATTTTTTCGCAATGCACCCTTAAAAAGACGAGAAAACAATATGTTATTTTGAGTGCGATACCCACAGAGACCGCTGAAGGTTAAAGTAAAACCCACCTTGCAGGTCCGAGGGGTCTGTCATTGCCAAGACCCACACAAATGTCCCCCCGGACCCTCCCGTACATGAGAATGACTTGAAATGCTTCCAGAAGCTTTAATGATTTTCCTTCTATCTCTCTCTCTACGCGTCTTTGTTTGTCTCTTTATAGAAATCATCCGTAAACTTCACAGTCTCTGCTTTTCCTGCCCCGTGTTGACCCTGAGAACAGCAGATGAGGGTGAGAACAGGGTTCTCAAAGTGGATTTTGTCACGGGAGTTGCGTGTGAGACGAGCCTTACATTAAGATCGTTTGAGATGAGCAGGTTCTATGCAGATTATGGCTGGTTACTTCAGGTGACCACACCCACTTTCCCTGTGATTTTAAATAAAACATTTAAAAAATACCACTCGGACAGAAAATTCCCATTCACATGTAAATCTGGTGAGATTCTGTCAAATTCTGCTAAAGATAAACATATATTGTTTTCATGTAAAACCTAAAGCACATGGTGATCACTAGCTGCTCAGTTGCAATTTTGCTTGTTCTTTTAAATGTAGTTGAGATGTGCATGTAGTTGAGAAATGTGTTAAAAAAGTTACATTTCAAGCCATTAGGAGAAGTAATTACAATGAAGCTTGGATGTAGCAATGATATATTGATATCAGATAATTTAGTTTATTTTTTAGACGACTAAGAAAGCACGCTTAGTGACCAACAGCAGCATATTACATAGTTTACAACATTACAACAGAATATTACATAGTAAAATTAACTTAATAAATACTTTGAATTTAGTTTGAATTTAGCACTTAAAAAATGTCTGGAAAGGCACGTATTGTTCATCATTGCAAAGGTGAATAATTTATTCTACTAACTTCCCAATTATTCATATAAGAGGGTTTATGGATCACGTTGATCTGCTTGCTTGGATACAAATGGAATTTTGAAAACAACTTATTTTTAAACCCATTGATGATTTTTTCCCACATTACACTTTATGAGATGCCATGTGTTTTGTGGGTAAGAGCAGTTTTGTGAAGTAACCAACTACAATATAAATACAGATAAAATAAAATAAATACATTTTGCTAATACAAACTGCTTTACAAAAAATGTTTCGAGTAATTCTTGAAATGGGTTGTCTCAACCCATGGTTGACTGAAACATGAATACACCCAACCGTTGATTAAATCAACCTAGAAATGTCCATATTTTACCCAACCAAGACTTTTTTGAAGTTTAACTTTTTCTTAAAGAAGCTTGTAATGGAAAACAATCAGTCAAGTTACAGAAAAACATACTAAAGTTTGTCATTTTTTTCTCTTTCATATTCTTAGTTACTCCCTAACACCCTTCAAGTCACATGGCATCTCATTCCAGTCCATTGTCTCTCTCTGGTGCACTTTAACTTTGCATCTGCTTTACGCAAATCTATGCCCCGACTGGTGTCCCTTGTATCACTAACTGCATAAAGACACCGCTTTACTATGATTTTACACAACACCCGTCCCCTGTCTGAATCCCTGAACCGTTTCGGCAACATGCTCAGGAGTATGTTAGGGGATTTTCAGCGTCCTCTGTGTCAATTAGGTTTCACTCATAAGGCAGGCAGAGGGTCTACAGCATGATGAATGCACTCCTTCGAGTCACGGTGAAGAATTCCCATACCGGTCTATCTCACTTGCTCTTCTCTCACCACCACCTGCCCTGCGCTCCCAAAACACAGCGCCTTCTCCCTCCATCTTATATCTTTCTCTGCTCCACCATTTCCCGTCCCTCATTTCTTTCCATAGCTCCTCTTTCGAGTCATGCAGGAGAACAGATGGCAATGTATGTAGTTGACCTAAAATACATCCTTCCGCTGGGAGCGGCTTTTTTGGATTCAATATGGCAATAGGTTTGATGGAATATAGAGGATTAGAGCAGTAAATTGCAGCAGGAGATTCTGATCTGAATCATATATAGTTAGGAGATTCCTACTCCTGGAGCTGTCGTTTGTTTTCGGTCTAGCAACTGAATATTTGTTAAATAATCAAGCTACTTTTGCTTTTAGATACATATTGTTTTGAAGCAGAAAATCTAACTGTGGTGTCTTAAATATTGTTTAATGCATATTCCATTTACTCAGCAATTATGTTGTAAGATATATGTTTCAAATAAAAAATCAAAATGTGAAATCAATGTTATGAATATGTTATATTAAATATTAAACTAACTTTGGAATGAGTTTTATGCTTTATCTTGACAGGATCTCGCATTCAACACAGATGTGCAGAATGAAATACAGGTACAGTATTGTTTTACATCTTTCATTAGAAATAACTAATAAAATCTCAAAAGCATGACACTAATATTACAAAAGATAATTTCAAATAATGTCTTTTCATTTTCTTCATTTTGAAGCTATTCTCTGCATGCAAAAATTGTGATTTACTAATATTAATTGAAAATTGTTTAATGAATTTGCCTTAAAATATTAATTGCGCGACATACATAAGTTAGTTTCTTGTTAAATATAAAACAAACATAGCTAGAACAGAATCCTTAGTTCGAATAATTTTCTTCGTTTTTTTTTTCTTTTAACCAACAATTGTGATAATTGAAATTAAGTTGTTAAGGCAGTTGTCATAAAAAATCTTAATCACTTTAGAAAAGCGTACAATTCTTCTGTGACTTTCTTGCGTGGATCTGAAACTGGTTATCACTGTGATTTCTGTCAGAAAAAGGCACATAACTCCTCGTGGCAATTATTCGTGATTAAAAGCGGCGATCGGTTTAGAAATACACAGCTCCATTCTTCCCACACCCAGAAGAAGACCTCGCTAACCACATGAGCAATCAGATTTGAACTTCTAACACGATCTTCCTGTGCCGTAACTCTGTCATTGACCTCCTGCGGAAAGAGGCCTAAACACAGTTTCAGGGTTCCAGCGTTTGTTGGTAATTGAAAACATAAGCCGTATAATATCACCAAGATGTTTGTGATGTGTCAAAAACAATACCCTGCTTAGATGAGTCCCGGGGAAACCATCCCACAACCGCGCCTTACGCATGAAGAATGTTTCCTTTGTGTGTAGGAAATAAACATGAGTAAATGTGCTCAACTTTGACTCGCGTTTGACTGACCTGTGATTCATGATTCATTCCCGTCAAAAGTTGCAGTTTGTTTCAGATGACAAGAGAAATGAACGTGCGATGTTCATAATTTCAGGTTCCATTTCCTGTTCGAGTGCAATGTGGGTTAATCAATCTATGTTCGCGTTCGCGAACGTACGTCAGGGAATCCAGGGCTCCGGGAAGGACCTGTAAAACGCTTTAGCCCTAAATGAAGCGTGGCCGCATGCATTACCTATCCCCTTTGACCAACAAGCAGGCAGGGAGGATAGAGACAGTGTTTGATCTCCATTTAATGATCATCAATGTCTCCAACATGAACGATGCTCCCCGTGTTAACTGCTGTAATCTCCTCAGTGCTTCATCAGGACTGCCTGAGACGCGGTCGTGTCCCCGGTCCCCGAGCGAGCCAAAACCACACGGTGGATTTCTCATCAGGATCACACACTGAGGCACAACACGGCTGGGATCTTAAAGGATTTAAGGGACTCAGGTTTGATACATTTTTCAAGTGTATCAGCGTCTTGGGATAACGAAAGTGTATGAAGGAAACATCTCACAGGTTGTTTGACTTTTTTATCTGATGTTATTTACAATGTGGGCTGAAGAGAATTACATACAGTACACATAGTGTAGCATTTATTTAAATAGAATTTCATCAAAGAAAGAACGGTGCTGGTTGTAACTTTTTACCGTTTTAATGGTTTGAATATTATCAAGAAAAGTTGCGAATGGCCAACAAGCTTTCAGTAAATGAAAGACAATCTAGAGAGAGAGAGATCATTGGGGCAAGTTGTCATAATGAAACTTGTCATCAAAAAGCATTTTATTGTTTCAAAGCAACAACATAAACAAGCGTTTGTGGTCCAAACTTAACTTCCGGTACACATCTGCAAAGAATAGAGTCCGTGTAGATTACATAAGCTAGCAAGTTAAAACTACATCTATTCAGTATTATTTTGAATTACCAGTAGAAGAACTGTTTCTTGGCTAAACTTAATGCGACAAAGTTACACAACCCTTGTTGTTTATTTAATAAATTAATATACCAAAAAATTCAACAAATTGTTTTTTTAAAACAAGTAGTTTACAATAAAATATTAGCATAGATTAATATCAATTAAATTAAATATAAATAGTTATATTATACGCCACTAGCCAGACTGATGAACAAACACAGACAGGAAGTTAACTTCAGGCCAGGTATGTGTGTCCTATGAAACCGTATATACCCTTTTCAGTTAAACAATATTAAACGATTTATAAAAATGATAAATAACACAGCAATTCAAGAAAATAGGACCGTAGAATAGCTAGCACACAAAAAAATCATTATTTTTGCCCCAAAATATTTTTTATTATAACTTATTTAATTAAAATGAAATGCAGAAAACTGGTAGAGGAAATAAGCACTGACTGGAATTTCATTTACTGAGATTCTTCATTGCAACTTTTTAAAACCTGTGTCTTCTGCTTAAGCAAACACACTCCAAAACAGCCAACACACATCTAAAAAGCATCATAGTTGTTTTGTTTATTTTAGTGCACGTGGCTTCACATCTTTCTGGGATCTCTTGGTAAAAACAGGTGGAAGGCAGTGATCCAGACGGAAGAAATAAGAGTGTGTTAAGTAACACATGTTCTGTTATTGAAACAAAACGTAATGTGGAACGCACAACGCCTGTAAGGCAATGACACAACCACATTTGAATGACAACAGAAGTTCTAAGTCCCTCTTAATGATTCACGTACTGATCCCCTCAAACTCCAGAACAGTCAGCATACGTGCTTATGTGTTTTAATAAGCTTTAGAAAGATAGCACTGGCCCGTCCGTTTAACACGCGATTACATCGTATTACACATGCTGACCTGACCCCTGGAGAGGCGCGCAATAAATCTCCACCCTCCTAATCTACTCCTCTATCCAAACACCTGACGCAGCTTGGCAAAAACACGACTGCGGTGCCACGTTTAATAAAAGGGGAAATCAATGCTGGTGGCTTTTTGTCCATTGTCACATTAGTCTCCATCTGACCCTGTATTTTTCCCTCCCATAGTCCTGTTGACTCAACCCTAGTTCTGTTTCATTCAGAAATAAAAGCGTTGAGGAATGTTAATGGTAAGTGCAGATGGCCTGCATTGTTCTGAGGGAAAATAAAAAAATAATAAAAACCTGAAGTCAATTTCGGATCTACAATGTGCTTTTTGTCCCAGTGTTGTTTTATAGCGGTTATTTATTGCCTTATAACGGCAAATCAAATTAGTTCATATTGAATAGCTTGTGAGCGCCCTCAGTGATTGATTCTCCTTGAAAGCTTGGATTGATACGAACAGTCCAGGCCAAGAAAAATAAAAAGCGCGTGACCCTTAGACAGGGGTCCTGCTGCAGGCCTACAACGGTGTCGCTACAGGGTCACGCTCGCCGGGTGAGGACTCGCGGCTGTTCATTACAGGTGCTAAGTGCTCACCGAGGACCAGACCTGGTTTCACAGACAGGCGCACACGCTCCAAATAAAAAAAGGAGCTCCGGACGGGCCTTTATGAGTCTGTCGACAAACAGGTCCATTCTTCAGGCATCTCACGGGATGGGGAGTGCAGGCACACGCTGAAATAGCCCCCGGGTCTCCACACCTTGAGAAGAACAGGGCAGGACCATGCCAATTAAAAAGAAATCGTAGATCAAATATATATTTTGTTGGGAGACTGTACATCCATGCGTATACATTTTGGATCTTTGGATAAAATAGTGTTTGGTGAGGAAAACCTTAATTTCACCAAAATGAATGGGATGACATATGAACATTGTTTCAACATCACAAATGTGTTCAAAATAATTGACCTATAAGTGTATAGTTACATAAAATTATATATATATATAATATTTTTTATATATTATATATTTTTTTTTATAATTTTAAAATGTTATATTTATAATTTAAATTCAATTAATTTGAGGTTATTAACTTGCTAATTAAAAAAAAAATGACATTGTACTCAAATTGTACATCACCTGTCAATCAGCAATGCGTTAAAAGAGACCCCAAATTTGAGAAGAAAATAAGTTGACATGATTCTGCTCTACACTGTTTCATACGTTACATTTCCAGATGATGCGGTCATTCTGAGCATGTTGCATTTTTCGAGCATGCGTGTGTGAATCTATAAAAGCTCGGCTCTTTTCTGCCCTCTCTCAGACCTTTCTGTACAGGCCAATCGCTCTGGGAGTTGTCCCCGCAATACGATAACTCCAAAATGGTCCTCGCAAAGAAACGAGCCCTGGATGTTCGACAACTATTACATGGTTTTACTTTACTCACAGCCCGTCTTGCATGCACAGATGTTGGATACATTACAAAAATCTACGAACAATAAAGAATGCCTTAAAGTTCCAAGGCTACAAACTAGTGAATGTTCTTACGGCAGACATTTGGACAGCTTTAGTATTCAATTACTGTATGATGGAGTGTTGACATTTTTGAGGCCGCGTGACAGGAAATTCATTAGAAGCAGAGCACCATGGGAAGGCTGGTGGGCTGCTGGTGAAGGAAATGTGGGTCTTGGGTGATTATGGAGAGGATGTGAGAGTAGGGATGAAATGATGTTTTGCAGGGTTCATGGTGTTTTCTGACATCAATTGAATTCAATTATTATTTTTATTTGCAGTTAAATTTGTGATGATTTGATTTTGTGGAATTATTGTGTACCTTTATAAGTGTGAGGGACAATCTGCAGATGCGTTAAATAATATATAGATTAAATGGATGTTATATGCAAAATGAATATTCATATGTAAAGAAAAAAGGACAATGAGAATGCTTAAATGTATTATTATTAATATCATTTTATTTACTCAATTGTTTTGTAATGTAATAAATATAATACAGTACAATACGATATGTTTTTTTATTAATTAAACATTATTATTTTATCCCAATATGCAGTGTGTACATTATATACAAAAGCAGCATAAGGCTTTGTTGTCCAGTCCAGCATGTCTTTCTTCAACAAAATACTGTACGGTATGTTCCAGATCTGAAGCTCTTCAGCTTTAATGAGCTTTTCAAGCCTTCTGGATCTCTCGTTCCCGCCTGAACAGTCAACTTCACTCAGGCCGTCAACTGCGTTCCCCACCCTAGAACAAGTCTGACATAAACACTGCGATGCTTCTGTTGGTCCCAACTGCACGTCCATTAACATTCTTCCAAATCATCCCAAACTCTAATAAGAACACCCGCATGCTGTCCACTGCGGGCCGATTTGGATCGCGCAGGAACAGAGAGGACTTCTGGGCTTTTGGGGAGGAACGGGAAGCGTTTAAGAAAGCACAAATAATTTTAAGTGACAGTTACGTACACAAGGGCCTGCAATTTAATAACTAAGTTCAGTTTAATAGCGGGTGTTTTTATTACCTTTACATTAAACTAATAACAGCATGATCAAGGGGCTCACTCTGTGCTATTATGATATAAATAATTAGCAAGCAATTAAACTTTTTGCAAATTTTGTAAACCCCATGAAACGGTAATTAGAGTTACTGTTAATGCTCTAGTTGTTCATTATTGTGCATGAATATAAAATGTTGAGCTTAAAAAAATGAGTTTGAAGGACATGGCTGACCTTTATTAAAAGGGTCACTTAACTATGAAACTACAGCACCAAAAATATTATTAGTATTATTATAAGTACAGTATGAAAATACATATATGGGGACAGTATAAAAATTACTCTGTCTGGTGTAAAAAACTGTTTTTCTAAAAATAATAATTTTAAGGATTTTATGCTTCAGCGTGCACGGAAAAAAATCAATAAAGACAAAAACATTGTATAATATTTAACATTTTGGTTTTGATACATATAAATTGCTTAACCCCATACATCTTTTCTGCTTGTCATCAATATTCTTGTCGTTCAATATATTTTATTCTCCAAGTTTCTGACCTCTAAATGTATAACTTTCTATCCTTGCTTCCAACTGAACTTTCTGTCAACTGACTGTCTGTCTAAAATTGAACGGTTCAAAGACTCAAGCTTTCCTTCGGAGATCATGTGTACAACAGATTGTAGACAAGACCGCTTGCACTGATGTTCATAAAAAGCTGATTGTATTCCTTGTGATGGTCAGGCCGCTGTAGTGAAGTGTAAATGTGCGTAACCCGCTCTCTTGGCCCGCAGTGATGCAGAGGCGAGAGATGCAGATGGGAGCATCCTCAGGTAAAGAGCACCTCTTTCCCCTTCATGCATATTCCTTCATCTTTCAATGCAACTGGACGCCTCCTGTCAATCAAACCGCCCTTTCCACCTCTCGATTTTTTAATTAATCATTTTTTCATCCATTGTTTATTTATTTATCCACCACAAAAGCCAAGAGGCTTAGCTGCGCTTCGGAAGAAGACCGAGGACCCCAAAGACCTTGTAAAGATTGTTTCTAACACGTTTTCTGGTGAGGATTTGCGAACTCTATCTTGGTTAATCACGATGGAACCTATTAGCGATTGACATTTTTATCCGGCAGCCAAAGAGTGCGTCTCCGGTGCGGGAGGCTAACGGCCGTGGACGGCGTTGCGGGGCTCGCCGGCCTGCACTCGGGCACCTCTGGGCCCACCTGAAATCCAATACCTGAGCCCCCACGCCCAGACACCATTGATTTCTTGTCAGCCACAGAACTTCTCAGCTGGGGTTGAGGGCCTGGGGTTGAAGAGGGAGATGGAGAGCGAAACAGAAGGAAGAATACGTGTTGGAGGGGTGAGAGAAATCTTAATTAGGAGAGGGGGCGATGTGGGGGATTTACCGAACCTGGGTTCAGCTTCAGGGATCCGGTCAATGAAAGGAAGGTATGGAGAAGGAGAGAGAGAGATTATGGGGATGGAAAGAGAAAGAAATTAGAGAGCGGTGGGGTGAGGTGATTGATTGAGAGGTGTAGAGAGTTGCTTGTTTTCCCGTGTTTCGGGCTGGGGTTGTCAGCCTGAGGGGTGGGTTCTCTGTGGACCTGCACTGTTGAACTCATTACCAAGCATTACCCACTAAGAAAACACTCCGCGGTTTTAATTGCCCAATTTAGGACTGCAGGTGGTCGTACAGAGTTTAGCTAAACCTGGACCTGCTTACAGCACGTTTTTCTTCTTCGTTTTTCCCACCCAAGCACCTTTTCCGCCGGGGCACTGGTGCTGCTAACATGGTCTGACCCAGGAACAATCTGCACAAACGTCTTTACCTAGAAAATACATTTGAACATCACATATAAAATTAGTAAATGCATTAGGTAACATCAATGAGCAATATACAGTTGTTTTCAGCATTTGTTTATCTTTGTTGATGTTAATTAATGGTACAATTATTCAGATCAGTTCATGGTGCTTTAAAATTACAGCTTTTGATTTTGAAAAGATATTAATATATGCTGTAGAAATAATGTTCATTGTTTGATCATGTTAACTTATGGTAACCAACACAACCTTGTTGATTGTAAAGTTTTACCAATATTATCATATTATGTATACTGTATATAATTGCAACTCAATATGTTATTTTAATGCGTTTTATTAAATACAACATATTATTGTTTTCATTGATAAAAAGAAGGTTTATAATATTGAATATTTGCATATGATTTACATGTTCATTTGTTTGATTGACACATACAGGTACATCTCACATGTGAATAGATTGATTTTAATATTGCATTTAAATATCTCAAAAAGAATACCCGAAACAAAAATCTAAACCTAAAGTAGATCAAAAATCTAAGAAAACATTAATTCATCAAGCAGATCGTGGTGACTTCAAGAAATCGGCCTACTTACAGTTAATTAAATATGAAAATATGATGAAACGAACAAACAAAATAAGTAATACTTTGTTTATATGTATACAAACAATAGTTCCCAGAATGGGGTATGTAGCCCCAGGGAAACGAGAGGTGATGAGGGGCGAGCAAACTTTTAATCCTTAAAAATATTAAAACTGAGTTAAATTACAGACAACAATGTAAAAAACATATTTGCACGATTTCAATATTAGTGTACGTTATATAATACTGTACATAATATGGTGTATTAATAAAGTATACTTTGTCTTACTGTAGTCTGTGTGTGTAGAAGCAGCAAGTTCATTTTTTGAAGAGGAACACTAGGCTAACAGTTTTTGTAGTAATCTGTAATAATGCCATATATGACTCTCATATCAGATCACCAGATTTTGTTAAATTACTCCACAAACAATTACTCCAGAATAGAGATCCAGCTCTCATTCTATTACCAAGTTTTTTGACATGACCTTACCCATTCTTCATCCCTTTGAGCTCTTTAACACCTTCGCTTCAAACACCCAACCGACCTCCCAGCCTCCAGCAGACAAAGTTCGCTCTACTAGGGAGCTTAACCTGACGTAAAAAACGCAAGCAACCGCTCAGACCAAAGACACGATTAGCTCAGCGCGCAAAAAGAGCCGAGGCCGCTCGACGCTGGGGAGCAATCCTGCCTCACACATCTCTGATCTTTACACAGGGAAATGATGTCACGCTCCGCAACACCGTTTAAAGAGGTGTGCATTTATGAGGGGTCAGATGCTGTAATGGCAGCTCAAGTCCAGCCCTTGAGGAACATCTGAAGTTTATACGTTATTGCAATCCAAAACGCCATCGAACAATGTTTAAAGGCGCTAAATTATGCCTCTCTCTAGGAGGGTTAGCGAATGGAAAAGAAGGGAAAATTCATAAAAATTTACGGCCGACCACAGAGTCAGCACTTGATAATATATTTCGGTCAAAATTAACCCAACTACTTTGAGCGCAAAGCGGACCTCGTTCCAACAAAATGTAATGTAACACGGCTCCGTCCTGGATCCCGTCCGGCCGTGACCGAAATCTAAATCGGGGACGGTGAGTTTGTTAACACGTAATCCCCTTGTTGTTTTGACGAAACCTTTACCCAAACCTTACTCTAACCATCTAAACTGTATGATTGTTAAACTTGACAAAAACACGGTTGCGTGATGATGCCAGACTCGAAACACCAAGGAATTAGTGAGAGCCCGTTTTAAGAGGAGAATTAATGGATCTGATGTAAATGCTACGGAAGAGAAGCCCAGGTCTATCTTGGCTGAGGGATGTGGTCCGCCGACAGGCCGGGAGGAGGAATTACACGCACGAGCACAGCGGCCGTTCATAAATCACCACCGCCCAGGTACGCCACAAAAGCCCAGAGGTAGCTGTCAGCCTCCGATTTACAGCCATCCACTGCTTTGCTTTCCATTAAAATATATGTACATGAGACTTGTACTAGCATGGCAAGAGGGCCAAAGAATTTATGAAAGGAAATAGCTGTACATTACTTCTCTATTTTATTGTATTTTCCAGGGAAAGTGTCACGTTCCATCGTTTGGTGGGAATTGGGCAGAGGAAACAGGAAGGGGAGCCGATGACAACATCTGGTTGTGATTTCAGGGATGCGAGTGAAATATGAAATCGAAACGAGCATCGCAGAAACGCATGTTTCAGCGGCAGCTGCTAAAGGCACTTTATTACAATTAATATCATCGAAATGTAAGTTTGAGTGACAAATTTATTTTGTTTTAATTTTCCCCATTTTTTCCTCGTCGTGTTTGAGACTTTTCCAGACCGCAATCACCTTTTTGTCACCTTGACTATCTCTTACCTGCTGTAGCGTAAATCAATTATTGAATTCTTGGCCTTGCAGCAAAAGCTGTCACCAAAAAATGAAGAGTGTTGGACCGCAGTTAAAGCAAAGTGTGAATAATATATCATGTGTTTTGATGAAGAAGTGTCAGCATGTAGTAACTATGCAAAGCAGGTCTGTTTCAGCAATCCAAAATGATATTTTATCGTTGATCTAAGCCACACACATCACATTTAATTTGAACGGGCACATTTAAACACCATTTACATATATTTTCAGTTTAAGGGGCCAAAACAGTTCATACTTTGTGTGTGTGTTCTGAACTTTTCAGATTTCACAGCCCTGTAACGTAACTCAATTTTCCATCACACAGTCAAAAATGTTTCATTAAATTTTAATTAGTTTTGAGTTTCACTTCTTTAAAGGGGGTCCAGGGACATGTGAAGGATGGGGATTTTTCGTCGGGACGTAGAAACTTTGAAACATCTTCAGATCTTTTGTCTTTCTAATAACTCTCACTTTATTGTCGTTTAATTTCTCATGAAGGGCCGTTTCTCCATGTCCCACTGCTGTGGATTTGCCCCCGTACACAGAGTCTCCTGTGATATGGGCAAATATCTGTTACCCTGGCAGGCAATTACAACGAATGAATAATCCAGCAATAGCGGATCAAAAGAGAACAATCTTTTACTTCAGAAAAAGAAAGTGGAGCCTTTTTAGAAAAAGTTTTCATTTACATATAAGATGCTGTGTGTGGCGGGGGCCCTGGAGGCGGGGGACCCTGAGGGACATCACATCTCTGTTGTGCTCGGTTAGAAAAAGTGTTAGAGGTAACTCAGAAGTCTTATGTAAGAAAGAGTTTACTGGATGCAACAACTATGTTTAACTTAGTTTTTGCATATTTTATTTTGCATGTTTACAAATGTTTCACTGACACACACAAATTGAATGTTTATGACATTGACCAAATGAAGAGGTTTTTTGCAAAAACAGATAACTTGAAAAAAAATTTTTTATTGTATTAGTAAACTGTACTTTTTTATTACTTAAAACTCAAAATAACCAAATTGCAGTTTGACTGATATTACTTGGAATGCACAAAAAAAAACATTATTTAAAATTTTCATCTGTTTCTGCAAATTAACTCTTCATATGGTCATTCTTATAAATGTATTCCAACATGTATATTCAAATAAATGTATATACACACTTCTTTAAATCTGTTTTCATAAGAAGTTTTACCATTTAATCACATAATACAAAATATAATGTTTTCTGATACGTAAACAAATGCATTAAATATATGCTCAATCACAAAAAGAAATATTTACAAGAATGTATAAAAAATTATGTATAATCTTTCTATAATTTCAAACCCTTCAAGTTAAACTGAATTCAGAAACTCTGTAACTTCTCTCAGACTGTTGGTCAGTAATCTCTGGCACAATCCATTGCTATACATGTCGGCGAAAACAACCCACAGCAAGTTTTTCTATTCATACAAATTTTTATTCTGGATAAACTGAAACTGGCATTGATGAATGTCTACGTTGTTTTAAAAGAGAGAGCCATTTGATATTTCGTGAAATCTGATGCTGTTACAATAATGGAACGAGACTTGATTATGTTTTAAGTTTTCATTGCCTGAACTGCTTGTTCTGATAGTTCTGACCAGCTGACCTCTTCCCACAGACGCATTTCAACGTAACGGCCCAGCGTGCGCACTAAACATTCCCCTGCACAGCCTGGAGGTGGAAATGTTCTTCAATCTCCTCCTGCTGACCTGTGAACCCTTGCTAAGAGGTTAATGCAGGGCCACTTCCCCTGACACGAAGACACACATACACACAAAGACAAATTAACAGTTAAATAAAACATTTGCTGTATGTAACTATTTTAGATTTGTGACTTTTAGACCAAACGTCAAGAGTGTGTGTGTTTAAAGTGAATGGCTTTTATTTCATTTCAGTTAATTATAAAATTAGAAGATAAAAGATAGGTAGACAGATAGACAGATAGATAGATAGATAGATAGATAGATAGATAGATAGATAGATAGATATAGGATTTTCAATGAGGAAACGTAGGGCTGGAATTTTGTCCATTGGGAATTGATTAGATTGTGAAAAGCAGTGTGTATTTGACAGCTGGTTTGACGGGAAGGCTGGAAAAATACAGAGCTCATGATGTCAGCGGAAAGATGTTTTTGGATATATTTTGATTAAAGATTACGAGGACAAACCTTTTTCTAACCTGCACATATGAATCATTCCTAATGAAAGCAAGAACATGCATTAGTGAAAATGTAAAAAAATAATTAAGGAGCAAAAGTTCATTTCATTTATCGGGGAATTTTTTATGCATAAAGCAAAAAATCAAGTATCTACATTTCTTTTTCTATGTTCGATTAAAGCAGGATTATGAAAAACACAGTTCCGTTGTCATCACACAGTGGATGTGCTGAACGTGTGTGTGCGCGTGTCCTCCGATACAGCCGTGATGCCCCTGTTGTTTGGGGCCTCTCACCTTAGCTCTGCCTCATTAATCAGAGCTGTACAGGACTGCAGGCTGCGAGTCTGAGGTGCCCACAGGAGCAGATGTGCTCTGAACCCCCACCTCCCTCACTCTCGTTCTCTCTCCATCTCCAGTTCTCCTGAGCAGGTGTCCAGTGTTAGACCCTGTAGTGAGGGCTTGCTGGAGGGTGGCATGTGTGTGTGGGTGTAACTGGCTTGCTACCGTGACGACGGAGGCCCCAGAGACACTGTCCGTGCCACGACGTGATTGGCCGGTTTATAAAGTGGCATCTGCTGGCCAGGGGGCCATATGGACAATCTGACATTTAGCGACGCTCTGTGTGCGGTACAGGGCCGTGCATCTGAGAGAGCGCAGGACTTGCACTGTAACCTTTACACACACACACGCGCTATAGTCAGCAAGCCCTGCTGTGACCAGCGCAGACCCATGCTGGATACGGCACATGTGCATCAAATAAAACACGGCACAGAGAGAACAGACATTAGATCTGAAGGTGTAATAATGAATCACAGGGCCTCCTTGCTTTTCATACATGCAACGCACACAGCAATGCAGGAGGCCAATAGGCTTTACATTTATGTGTGTGCGTGTGAGACTCTTTCACCGCTCTGTGAGCTCAGCTGTGTGATGTGCTGACATCATCTCATCCCGTCCACACTGATGTCAGAGTCCACGCTAAGGTTTCTTCATCTCTTTGGGACAGCAGTCGAACCACTGGAGACATTTAATAGCAGATCTCCGGTTTCAATTGACATCTTTCAAAACATCACAATGTCTGGGAAAGTCCATCCATTTTGCGGAATAATGTCTTCATAAACTTGTGTGATTAGAAGAAATTTGAGAATTGTCGTAAAATTTTAGGTTTATTCTTTACTGTAGGATAACAGTCACTCAATAACTCAATACCTGCATGTGCAATATATAAGCATTGCTGCCGTTAAGCATCTTAAGCATTTTTAGACAGTATGGAGCAAAAGGATTTATTCCAAGTCATTGTTTAGCAGTTGTATTTAACAATAAAACCAAAGCACTAACCACGGCACAACAAAAAATGTTGCAGTCAGATAAGGTTCCGGTGTGGTTAATGAAGGTAGGGTTCAAACCAACAACTTACCCGTCACAAACCCAAAGCACTGACCACTACACCAGTTGGCATATTGGATGTTCCTGCTTGAACATAAAGCCCATCAAAGCTAAATTTGGCCAGCTACAGCAGTGATGAATGCTATCTGACAGCTGATAATTGTACTGTCAGATACCGTTCCCCCATATGTTACATGAGAGAGAAAGTTCAAATTTCTCTTACATTTACATTGTTTACTTTTTGAGTTTGAGCTTTATATCACTAAATTATTCACTCAAAGCAGGACAACGTATTCGGGACAACTAAAAATTCTTCTGTCAGATATGGTTCCATTGTGATCATTGAGAAAATATAAAAAGAGACGCAGGCCTTAAACCTTCCCAAAATAAATCCAAAGCACTAACCACTTAACCAGTTGAACTATTGGGTGGGACTGCTTGAACGGGTAGAGTGTCAAGACTAAATTCTGCCATGTAGGAGTGGGAACGCAACTGACAGCGGAGTTAAGTATAAACGGTCATAGCCAGCTGCAAATGGGCTGTACAAAGCATCTCCAGAGGAATTTATGTAATGTTATTTGTTGTGGTTTTGGTTTATGATTCACACTTGGTGGTGGTATATTTTTTTTCCCCTTAAAAACATAAGACCGATCCCACTCATAACCCAGACCAAAAACCTAACTTTCATGAAAGAGCAGCACAATCTGATGGTAGCAGCAATTTGTCGGAACAGCAGCAGAAATAATTTTAATGATTTGATAGTAAACAAAGAAAATCTGCAGTGCTTCCATTGGCTCAGAGAATTTGTGTTATCAAAAATGAAAATGCAAGAACATGCATTATTATTATTTCTATGTGTAAAGACATTTATGTTGCTGTGTGTTTATTTGATGAATTTAATGCCATGCTGGCATAAACTGAGGTTGCAGAGAACTTCCGGTGGACTAAATGTGCATTGTTCATAAAAAGCTTTATTTTTGGTTCTATTGTGTATTAATTTCATGCATTTTAACTTTAAATTAAGATGAAAATGTAATATTTAATTGTTTTTCATCAGTGTCTTTACTTCATGCCATTCTTGTACAATGCGTGAAAATCCAGCCTACTCAAAGTCCGTTGGTCACATGATCTACAGCAGTTTTGGACAATGAACAGATGAAACCAATCCAATAATCCACCTGGTGTTTCTGCACGTTAAACGCGGAAATGGGAAGAGAAGGTACAACCACCCATACAAAACATCATTAAATCTTCTGTACATTTGTGAGCAAAATAAACAAAATCATACCTGAAATGAACAATTGGCCTTGTAAACAGTCACATTCCTGCATGTGAGGAATGCATTGTTGGGTAAAAATATTGTGTGCTAGCTGAGGAGAATGTGTATGTTTCTATCCAATGAGAAGCGCATGTGGTGGTAATTGTTTTCCTCTCGCGCTATAACACGTGTCTGCACGGAGTTCATCATCATTAATCTGCTGAAGCAAGATTCTCACCCTTCACCACATGGAGAGGACAATTCACAGTTCAGTATGTTTCTCGTGTCTAAGAACAAAAGCAACAATATCCATAAATATCCGTGTGTCCACTGTCAATCAAACTCTATTTGTTTATTTGTTGGTCTCGCTCTTTCAAAGAGCTGCTAATTATTCTTGTTATTGAAAAGAAAACGTATTGCCATGTCTTTTTCCCAGAAACAATTGTGCCACAGATCTCTTTATTTAGTGGTAAACATGCAATCCCTCATTCTGTAGGTTATTCATTCATCCTTATCAATAATATGCAACCCCTTAGAAGCATTTGGACCTATGAGCCACACTTAAATATTAGGAATGTCATCAAATTAAATGAAGTGTCATTTAATTTGGAAAGTAGAAAACATACAAAAAAGACCTGTATTTTAAAATGAAATGCAATAACAGTAATACAAAAAGCATATGAATGCGTAAACTTGTCTTGTTGCACCAGGGCACTTTCCAAATGATGAAAAGTATAATAATAATTATTAAGACTCATAAAAATGTGATTATTGGAATTGAAATTGGAGAATTTTCTTCATCTCCAAAGCCGATTACATGTGGGGTACCACAAGGTTCCATTTTGGGTCCAGTCTTATTTTCTCTTTATATGCTCCCCTTATGTTTGATATTTTAGCGTCACAAGGTCTCTTATCACATATATGATAAGAGTTTTATTTCCCATTAGACTTTTGCCAGTGTTTCTGTTCCTTCATTGCTAGCCTGCTTAAAGGATATAAAGAATGGATGGATGTGAATTTTCTCCAGCTGAATGAGAAAAAGTCTGAGGTCATCCTCTTTGGCTCAAAATCACTGATTGACAATAAAAGTACTCTCATGGGGCCCTTCAGACAAATAACTGCCAATATGTAAAAAACTTGGCGGTTATCTTTGATTGCCATTTGAAGTTTGATAAACAAGTAAACTTTGTGGTCAGGGCTGTTTTTTTCCAACAAAAGCAGCTGCAAAAGTTAAAATCTTTCATTTCTTTCAGCGACTTGGAGACAGTTATTCATGCATTTATCTCCTCAAGACTTGATAAGCGAATGGCTTGTATGCTGGAATTAGTCAGTCATCACTCCCACGACTTCAATTGGTACAAAACGCTGCAGCTCGATTTTTGACTGGGACAAAAAAACGGGACAATGTTTCACACATCAGAGCCTCCCTCCACTGGCTTCCGGTGAAGCAAAGAATTGATTTTAAGGTGTTAACGTTTGTTTTTAAAGCTTTACACGGACTTGCTCCTTCTCATATCAGAACTTGCGAATCTTTTTTCACCTCAGAGATCTCTCATATCTTCAGACCGGCTATTGTCGAACATCCCGAAATCTTGTTTGAAATCTATGAAATCTAATACTCATTTGACGTGATTTGATCTTTTTAAGTATGTTGTTACTATTGCTATGTGGAGCACTTTGGTCAACACTTGTGATGTTTTAAGGCGCTATTAAAAAAATAAATTTGACCTTGACCTTGATTACTTATCCTTGTGTATCTCTTTGTAACAAGAGCATTTGGAATTTCACATTATCGGAAAAAAAAAACATCCCCTCTTACTGTTGTCTTCACATGGGTAGCTTTGATTTCTCTCCATGTCTCTTTTTCCCTCTCCCAGACATGCTATTTCTCTTAATGATACCTACAGTAGACAGGCTAGAGTCCCTCAGAGCTTGTATTGGTGGACCCCTCTCACTTTTTCACAGGTCTCTCTCTACATCTCATGGTGCTCCTGCATAATTTGTGAGCATGTATGAGTGAGAGACAGAGAAAGTGCTTGATGGTGTATGTGCGTGTGTTTGGGTCAGTGTTTCGCTTGACTTTGGTGGTGTGATAAAGCTGATTCGTCCCTGTGGTGTCAGAAATTCTCACAACAGAGCCCGGCGTAACCCTACAGAGAGCCAGCAGAGAGCACAAGACTTTTTAATATTTATGTGTTAATACAGTAGATCTTACAGCGCAGCTGTCATAGTTCATGCTGGTGGGATCGTTGCTCTCTTGCAGAAGGCGAAAGGAAGAGAATGTTTGTACAAATAATACTTAAAATATACTTTTGATGGTGTATTTTTACTGACTTTGCTTCAGTCCATGCACTTGTGTGTTTAAAACAAAAAAAAACTCCAAGATAAAAAACTTGTTATGAGAACATTTGATTTTTAGGTATATTTTTATGCAGTTTAATGCAGACTTAAAAATAGATTTGTTGTTATTGCAAAATCACACTTGTGCTAAAATCTTAATGGCAAAAATATATTTAAAATGTTTGCATTCACCATTCTACTCCTGTAAAGGTCGTCAGGTCCAGTTTTCCCTTGAAAGATGTGACCAACAGATATTTTGTCTGATCTCTAGTGATGTTAGAAAGTATTTATCAATATTTTTGTCTAGTCCAGTCGAAATACCTAAACCTAGTTACATTTCGAATAACTTTTTACTTGTTTTCTGTCAATTTATCCTCAGTAAAACATATTTTTATTCTTTCTTTCTTTTTTATTGTAATTCTTTTTATTCCCCTATATTAAAATAACTAAGAAGATTGATTGACACTTTTTGCTGTACCTTTGGTCTGCTTGAATTAATAGAAGCCGTGAAATTGCATCTACGCACAGCTGCGATTATTTATGTTTACAATCCTGTACTCTGTACAGGTGCAAATAAACTGTTTGAGAAAAAATAAGCACATAGAGACCTTGAGGTTTGACTCTTTCTGAAACATACTTAAAGTTTAATGTATGGGTATCTTTGATCGCTGAGGAAGGGACACTTTATATTTATGTGTGAAGCGGTTTCAAACAGTTTAGATTGGGAGGTCGAGGCATTCAAGTTAAGACATTTCCTCTTCTCTCTCTCTCATTTTCTTTTGTCGTCTCCCGTGCACCACTGCAAAAGCAAGGCTAATTTCTTTACAAGAGCGCAGCACTCACAGAGCAATTACAACAGTGATGGAGAGTTTCCTTGACTCCCTGTTGTTTAAAACCTGTAATTTATGGCTTGCAAAGAGGCCACACTTAATTTCTCCTCTGTGGTTTAAAAGGGAGGGATACAAGCTCTCTTTTTTCTGCGGCTTGACATTTTAATAGGGGTTTTGGGAGAACTGCACCATCTCAATCTGGTTCTGACCCAATGGGCACTTGATCATTGTTTCCTCGTTTTTAACGCACCGTGTTACCTTGAGGAGGGAAAGACGCTGAATGTAAAACGGAACTGGGAATTGGCAGTCCTTGTAAATATTCCGTCCATGGAAATGTGTTGCTAATTGTTCCACCACCAATCCTAAGAGCTGTGTGTGTTTGTGTTTGTGTGCAAACTCTTCAAGTTAAGGATTTAGTTGAAGAGGAAATTAAGTATTTAAGTAGGCTACTAACTCTACCCCAGAATTCAAACAAACCTCACATTTGCATAGTCCCACAAACTGTTCATGTTTGTTTAATCTGTTTCCCATTTTTTGTCTAATTACCTGTATTGACTCAAGTGTTATGGGGGCGTTGCAACACCATGTGAAATTTACTCCTATACTTTACCTCCGACTCTCAGTCACATGGAGTGTTAGGTGCGTGTGGAGAGAGAGAAAGAGAGACCTTGGTCACCACAGAACCAGATGTTCACCATCCTCCCTTATTTTTCTATGTGGGGGGCTTGTCAAAATCTAGTCAGTATTTACAGCATCACATAGATCAAATCTCCCATCACGCCAACTAAATGACATGCTGTGGCAGGTTTCTTCTTTGTTCTGTAAGCTATTGTAAACAGGCTCCTTAATGTCACACTTTAGTGTTTTACAGTACTTGCAAAGTGTTGTGTTTTCTGAGGAAATTGAAGGATTTATTGCCTGTCCGAAAGCTTTAAAGAGACTTAAAATTCCTCTGTGTGGTAGGAGGATCCTGTCTGTTTTAGTAACTTAGCTTTGGTCCGTTTAAGGCATCAAAGTTAACAAAGTTTCTGAGGGTAGATACGTTCTAATGCTTTTACATTTTTATTTTTTGTGTTTGTGTATGTGTATAAAACAAAAACTTACAGATGTGAGAATAACTATCCAAGATAGCATAAAATTTGATTTTAGATAAATTTCTTTATTCAATACAGAAAAATATGGTAACCCTAGAATGTTTTATTTTTTTAACATTATTTAATATATTAGCCTTCTACAGCATTTTTAAATCTTAGTTCTAGTTATTTTCAGCATTAAATAAATATTACATTAATAAAGAAAATGTTTGTAAGTGTCAACACTATGCAGAGTAAATTATAATAAACAATTGTATTAATATTTACAAAAATGATACTGCTGATAAAATATGTTGTGCTGTGTTACCAAATCAGTAAATATTTGTGAATAAAATATGATCAGAACTAATTTATTTTAGCCGTTACTTGTATTATATGTATTTTTGGGCATATTATAAAATCGCACAGTAAGCTTGTCAACATGCTGACATCAAACTCAATATGTCCAATCTAGTCTCCTATTTACTTTCGCTGTTGCCGATGTAGACATTTTCAAATCAGTCACTTGTCAGATTTCATGAATGCTTCTTTAGAGAGTTGCTGCCTATGTAGTCAAGTTATTTCACCAGGATTTAAAGCAGATCTTTTATTTCCATATTTCATCAAAGGTCCATCAAGTTGCTATCAACCTGAACGGCACCATCTGACACGGGCCAGCAGAACTGCAGAAACACAGCAGAGAGAGCGAACCCACGGGAGATGTTTTCCTGGTGAGTGTGGGATGCCAAGAAAGCTTTAACAAACAACCATCACCCCTCCACGCGCCTGCATTGGCGATCAGGGGGTCGGCCTCGGACATCTCTTTGCGCTCGTATATCACACTAACTCTTTCTCAGCACAGACCCCTGGGCTCAAATGCATACACTCTGATCATGAGGGTGAATCCGCAAACAGCTGACACTGCATCTATCTCTCTGCCCTGGTGTGGTGGACAGAGCAGAAAGGAGATGCCTCATATATTGTCTCATTTACATCTCCCGGGCAGCTGGGAAAAGCCCCCACTGCCCCGAACGGCCCCCAGCAGTCCTCTCATTGCAGGCCACTTCGCCTCTGGGTTTGTCTCTGTCCAGATCTGAAACTTCCATAAAGTTTCATCCCTCACTGCAAGCCCTTAAATCTGTGCATTAAAACTGCTGAACTGGACTGGAACGGTTCACGGTTGCACCAGGGTCTAGAGACCGTGCACTCTGGCATGGTGGCTCATCATCTTTAATACATGCTTTGTTTCTTGTCAAACTTGTTGTGACTGAAGATGACCCACAAAGGTGCATTTGAAGTTATTTACAACATCACAAATGTCTTGGTGCAGCTTTTGTGGCCTGCCGTTGATGGCAAATAGAATTGATTTAATGTTGATTCAACGTTGAAAAAAAGCTGCATTCATTTAAAATACATTTTAAAGATGACTTAATTCGTAATATCAGTGTTGAATGACTAATTATGGTTAGCGGTTATATTAGCTATCTGACATAATGATAGAAAAAATAAATATTAAAAGTTTTAAATAAGTTTTTATAAATGCATTTGGCTCGGCTGAATGGCAGAAGTACAGTAAGTTTAACGTTTTATTAATAATGGTGTCTGTAATATTTAGCAGGATGTACTGACGGACATGCAATATAATACACATAACTTTGTCTTCAGAGGTGTGTAAAGACTTTACATAATGAAGTGTTATGCTCTTTATTACCTTACTGCTGTTTTATTGTTTCTTAAAATCTAAAGTTGTATTTGTGATCTTAAATCATTTGCATTTTAAAGATACGTCTTATTTCTCTTTGTGAAATGTGCTATATAAGTAAACTTGCCTTCCCTACCTTGCCTTACCTCAGAAGTTGCAGAGAATAGAATTCGTCATTTTGTTTCTACAGTGCCCTTAACACACAAACTGCTCAATAGAGTGCGTTTCATTAATACGTTATCTCCTTCTGCAAAGAAACAAAAACATGATGAAGCCTTAGCAATGTGTCAGCCACCGTAGTGCTTCGAAAGGGATGGGAGAGTGGTGGAGTGAGCCGTTGGTTGCAATACACAAAATCACCAGTAGATGCTGGTAAAACGTCCGGAATAGCTCCTTTAAACAGAATTTCCTTTTTTTAGGGAAAAAACTTTTTTGGGAGTAAATCTTTCTAAGAGATAAAAAATTGTTTTTGCACACTTTATAAATTAAACATAAAAGCTAATTTAAAGAAGCTTGACTAAAAGGATGCAATAATCATTGATAGCAACTTCAGTCTTAAAGGCCACTCTAACAACTTATCAATGACCATTAGGCTTCTGAAAATGGCCGATGTATCCTGCTGTGAGAAACTAACCACCTAATCACCTTTCCTGACCTGTTAAACACCAGAGTAAAAGTAAAGTAACGAAAACAACAGCTCAGCGGCACCTCCTCTGAGAATTCATACCGGCTAGGTGTGTTACAAAGAGCATCTTTTCTATAGCGGGTCAGACATCAGGGTTTCCACCGTCCACCGTCGTCCCAGGGTAACAGTGTTGATTTCTTTTGAGTGAACCTGCCTGAGTCTTTGATGTCCGTCTGTGTGATTGGCAATATGTCAATAATAGACTTGGAGGAGTTACTCTCCGTACGTGGTCTGAATCGGGAGAGCCGGAGACAAATTAGTGTGTCCAATGGTTCTTTGGGTGAACAGAGGTTTGACATTCCTGGGAAGAAATCCCGTAAGCGTCAGCTGGGAGATTGACAAGAGGATTAGAGGTGTGTTTTTTATCCATCTGGCTGGAAACATCTAAATGCTGAGAGTGATAAATAAACTCAGAGAAATAGTGGGAAAGAGCTAGAGAATATAAATTGGTGTTTTGACATTTTCAGCCTTTTTCCTCCTGCGCATTAGATTGCATCCAATATTTTAAATGAGAAACTGGCGTGTCTTAAAAATAAGCTCTTGATTTGTCTTGATCTTGTTTATGATTTCAGTCTCCGTTATCTATTGGCTATGAAGAGGTTGTGTAGCACGTGAAATACTTTAGAAAGCATGCTTCTTTCTTGACCCCATGTTTGCAGATTGATCATGTAATTCACCAAAATAAATCCTGTCTTTCAATACTAAAAAAGTGAAATGCACAGATTTTCTAACATGTTTTAAATTTCACATTGCTGGGCATCCCATCTTTACAAGCTGCCTGCGGCACAATAACACTGTTGGCCCTGTGCTGACACACAAAAACACTGGAATAACCTGATCCCTTCCCCAAAACAGCAGCTTGTACGCAGCCTCTCCTTCAGAGCGCAGAAAGATTCTGGGGCTGAGTTCACTAACCACAAAAAATGCTTTCATTTTAACCTGAGAAATGCACAGGGAGGCCACTTTTGAGTTACAATTCCCAGGTCAGTTAAGAACGTGTGGAGAGAGACGTATGTGTAATGAACGCCTATGTCAAATGGATTGATGTTAAAATGAATATTACGAGAACGTTTAAGATTTTTTAACACCTTGCTGATGTTTTATTTTTACAGGAGCGAGGCATTTACAAAAGCATAAATCTGGATGTTCATTAAGGGCGTTTATTTGAGACCAAATGTTTGGCTGTGGATGTGTGGAAACCTGGGGGTCCCAAAATTTGTGTTTAAAACTTTTTAGTTTAAAGGTCAGCATTTTTTTTCTGTAAAATTGATGCTCAAGCAGAAATATGCACTTGATTTTAGCTTTCAGATTTGTATAAATTCTGAGGAAGGCTGAAAACACATTACGCAAGCTTTTCTAGTAGGCTCACTTCACATCGGTGTTTTTCTTGCCAGAGAAAATGTCATTCAGAATTTGAAATACTGAAGTCACATCATATAAAATACTTTGAGTGTATATCCTGGTGACAACTTTTTCACATTTTAAATGTACTAATGTTTTTTGTTTCAGTTTTAAAGTGTGCCTTAACTGTCCAGGACATGGCAGAGATCCAGTTTAAATCTATTACTAAGAATATAATCCTCCCAAATTATGACAAGTGCTTGTTTTGCCAAATGATCTTATTAATGGAATGTAAACAAATGTCCTCAGCAATCTGACATTTTAAAAGATTATACAGTTAGAAAGGTTCAGTTTTCCTTGTGTCAATACACAGTATGAGTTGTATTTTGATTAATGAGTTTAAGGGAACGCACTGAAACTAAAGCTGTTTCATGAAAGATTTCGTTTTGCTTTTTCATAATATGAATCAAATATTTATACACTGTATCCACATTCATTTTTTTAAATGTATTAATCGTGGTTAAATATTTCTTCAAATTAGACG
The DNA here is from genome assembly GCF_015846415.1 of Triplophysa dalaica. Classification (NCBI taxonomy): domain Eukaryota; kingdom Metazoa; phylum Chordata; class Actinopteri; order Cypriniformes; family Nemacheilidae; genus Triplophysa; species Triplophysa dalaica. The sequence continues at coordinate 4,148,973 of NC_079557.1, forward strand.
AGATAAGCGGATAAGGGATGTGATCGTACTTCCCAGCATTACAGATTTAAAAATAATGACATAATTTGATTTTGACAATTTAAGATGAGGACTTTCCATTCTCATCTGCCCTATGCTGTGTATTCTGAAGTAGATTTTTCATTGACCAGAGCAAATTACTTTTCCTGAAATGTTTTGTTTTTGTTGCTGTGATTGCTCAGAAAAAGTCTAAAAGTCTAAATCTGTGATGAATGTTATTTTAAAATAACACGTGTGCTAATGAGCATGGATTTGATGTCCTGGAGAAACAGATTTGGTTTAAGGAACTGGGATGCACCTTGATTCATTCCCAGTATCTGGCCTGTCTCAAGACTAAGAGGTCCAGAAAGACCTTTCAGTCTGAAAACCCATCCAAAGCATATCAAAAAGAAAAATGACGACCGCATTGCATAGAAGTTGTATTACGAGAGAGTGGTAGCCTATCATTTACTTACCAATGTAGTTAAAGATAAATGCATGGAAATGTACTTGAAGGATCGCTGAATACAGCACTGAGACCTCGACTTCAGTATAATTAATAGCACGCTATAAAAATGGTTAAAACAGGTAAATTAAAAAACTTGACAGCATATTCATTAAAGGTATTTTGCTTTGAAAGCAGTCCACATTGTTGATGGGTTCTAACTGATTCAAACAAGTCCAACTTTAGACCATTCCATCGGATGCACGCACCCTTTTATTTTCAGCTCCGTGTTTGGCTAGTGTCTAATATTATAACTATTTATATTTTATTTTATTTATGTTACTGTTCATTTGCATTAGTATTTTACCGTGTAATAATTGTGTTAAATAAACGATTTTGAACTTTGTTGTATGTTCATTTGATTAAAGAAACTATGTGTTCCTGTAGTTTGGTCGCATTTAAACAAACCAAATGGTACATTGACATCTAGCGGTTGAGCTTGCTATAGGAGTCTAAATTCAAAATATTGGAGAGACAAGTTTAGCCAAGTAACGGTTCTCAGTTTACTTTTATTGTTATCAGAAATAATCTACAGGCACTATTGTTTGTGAATGTGTACCGGGTTACAAAAGTTCGCATGCGCACTAACGCTTGTTTATGTTGTTCAGATGAACATGTCTATAGCCAGAACCAAGTATGTCATTACAGTAAGTGTTTGAAAGTGTTGCGTCATGGGTAACACACAAAATAACACGTAGACTATAAAACTTAAATGATTGAAGTGTTCTACCGTACCGTGAAACATTTCAATGCCAAATGAAAATATCAAATGAACATACAGGTTGCGTTTGGAAAACCTGTTTAAAAACGATCATTTCGTCCGGTGAGCGCCAGTGGCACGGAAATGACTCACTTCAGCTTTAATCAAATGTTTTATAAAAAAAACCTGTATCATAAGACACGTTTAAAATGACACGTACCAGATGGGCAGAGTGACACTTTTCATTTAAGCGAGATATGAAAGTGTACGTGTGTGGCTGTGTCAGTGATTTTAAGGGGCACCTGAGGGGTTTCACAGCTCGGGGTGCACAAATGTTTCCACCGGCGGCTCGATTTACAACCCCAGCAATACCACATCAAGCAAGTTTTACTTGGACCAGCCTTTCCATGCCACCCAGCCCGTGATGTGGCCTGTGACGTCATGAGATGGGTGTTACGGAAACTCTTAAATAGTTCTAAAGTGTCGCATTATCTCACAAAGGTTTCCATGACAACCAACAGCTTTGTGCGATAACTCCGTCAAATGGCAATCGTGTCAGTTTGCGGTTTCTCGAATTAGAAAACCATGCAACTAAATGCAAAAAGATAAACGCTGTATTTGTGTGCGCAAGAAAGCCACACACGTGCATCTGCTTGCCAAAAAATATATTGATGAGTTGTGTCGATTTCGTGCAACGTGATTACACGTTAAAGGTTAGTTTATAGAAACTAAATATGAACTGACTGTGTTGCTCATCTAAAATCAGGAAATGAGAAACAGGACATATTTGAAAGACTTCATTTTTTCCCATAATCCACATCTCCACACGTGTCATTCTGACGCTCAGATCTGATAACATCATTTAGTGCAGAAAAATCGAGTTCATCCAGGGGTTCAGTCATTTTGTTTATTATGATGTCATTCTGTGAGCGAAAGTTTTAGAGGATTGAGGTCTTTGTCTGCTTTCCTTTCAGATTGACGTAGACAAAACATTTACCTTTCAGCCGTTTCTTACAGTCCACATCCTTCAAATGCTAAGGATTCGGTGCAGCTGTTTCTCGGTACTCACCCTCACGTTTCGATATGCTGTTATTTATTACCGTGTAACACCATGAATGTAAAATCCTCTCGCAGCACTTTTCCATACGACGGTTCGTAATCTCTAAATGAATGTTTTATGTCTGTATTTTCAGTATGTTTGTCTGAGAGAGGCGAGTTACAGTGAGAATCGTGTGACGGAGAACTTGAATGGCCTGCCTGAGGTGCCGTGAGCCCCAGCCGTGTTTTACATGCCTGTTAACAGTCCAAACCATCAATCTAGGCTGGATAACACGTCTAACCGTACGTGTACCACATCTCACCGTCTCAGACAAGTGAGAGATGGGTAAGTGTTAGTGAGACTAACACTGAGAAAAGAGAGCTTGGAAGGACCGGAGTGCGTGGGGTGAAGGAAAACATGAAAAGAGGTGTATGTTTAAATGTCCGTATGTCACCAGTTAAACATTCGAGGCTACCAGTGCAAACGCAGGACTGGATCATGAATGGCTTGCAGATTTCAGTTCTGGCTGTGCAAGAGAAGTGTGGGTTCACAAGGTGTTTAGTAGAGAGGCTGCCAGCCAAGTATGATCTTACTGGCTTCCCATGTTAATGTTCATTCAGGAAGGACCTTTATTGCTGAGCAGGAGGAGAGCTCAAGCCAGCTGTGAAAACACCATTAAAGAGGCTTTAGTACTCATTTCACGAATACTTAAAGTTTACTTATTGAAAAAAACTATGCCTGGGCTTTTCCTTATTGTTCGTCCATGAGCTTTGACTTCCAAGGATCCGCATGGGAAGGGACAGTCCTGGGTCTGCAGGCGTCCAGTGAAACCTAATTCCAATAAGTTCCAAGAACAGAGACTGTTTTTTGCCTTTCTTTTTTGTTCGGTGTGTTCTGGGATTTCCATTTGGCAGGGTTGAAAATTGTACATTCACGATTGCTATTTGAAATGAGGCTGTTAAGCAGGTATATTGTGAGGTGAAAGGCTCGGACCCGTAACGGACCAGGCACTCTGTAAGCCGTCAGCAGGTCTTAGGCGAATTGTGTGTGTGTGTGTTGTAGGTAATTAAGAAATCCATACCTGCGGTATATGAGGAAGGAAACGGTGTTCACGCCCCTCATTGCAGATTACGTCAGAGGCTGTCAACTTTTATTACTGATGGACGACAAAGAAATTTCTGTTCCCATTGACTGGACTCGGAAACAGCTCTTTTTTTTGCAACTCTGTGACTGTTTAACAAGTAGACTCAAATGGTTTGTGAAGATGTGCTTGCTTGCTTTTCCAAAAGCATTGTGTTGGAACCTGTATTGGAACCAAGACCAGACATTCAAGTTGTAGACTGCGTTAAAAAGTTGTTTTACCATGTATTTCTCTCTGTCTGCCTGTCTGTTTCTCTGTCTACTTTCACACACTCCGCCATTGGTCCACCGACAGGACAGTTCCCGCCCCTTTCGTGTGACTTCATCATCCGGTCTTCCAATTAACGATCACTCTACCCAATAAAAGAGCCGACTACTCGCTCCAGACCTCTGTCTCACGTCACGTTGTTTCGCCATGTTGTTTTGACTCTGTACGTTACCTTGTTAAACCCTGTCGTATAAGCATGTTATGTCCTGCGTTGGAGAGAAGTGGGCAGGTATGGATGTCACATGTCTCAACATGCACGATACTATATTCATTGTGTTATTTCAGTAGGGAAGGAGAGGTAAGTCATTTTGGTTAGATAGTATACTTAACTTAAGTCGTCTCAAACACTGAAGATCTTTTTGTTTTGCACCGTACCTTTGACTCGTTTTTCCGCCTGACAAATTGGAAAGGTATTTTAATATTAAGTGTTTATGTTCCTCTAGCCTTAAGCATCTGGGACGTCACGTAACACCGTGCATTTACTTTTCTTTTTATGTGTTTGGGCGTGCGTACCCACGTAACTATATTTTCGAAATGAATAAGTATAGGGATGTCGTTATTTGTAAAAGCACTATACAATATAGTAAAACCTGTTTTTTCTAAGTTGTGAAAATGCAAAAAGGCATGATGTTAGAATGTTGGATAAGGTTAGGTTGCAGTTTGTATAACTAGCTGTGTATAAATACAATCTATGGAATGTCCTCATTTAGACAGATAAGTAAATGTGTGCGTGCATATGTGGACATGTATTTTTATAAGATTGTGCAATAAAAAAGTAGTTAGTCATCAGGTGACCGTCCCAATAAAAACCTGTAGCGATCATTGTGCCATGGCTTCAAACAGTATCTTAGTGCACTCAGATGATAAATAAACAGTATATTGGAACATTTTGATGTTGGCATTTAAGGCTTAAGATTCAAAAAGAAATGATGTTAAAGAGACTTCCAAGATATCCGTGCACATCCGCAAAACCCCCACATCCTGCTCTGTATGTCAACACACTGGACTTAAAAAATAGCTTTATTGCTTTGTCAAAGACAGGGTGGACTCAAAATGAATTAAGAATCAGAGTTTAGTATACACAATTAATCAAAATGAAGAATATATTTATTTTGGAAACTCATGGCAACAAAAGAATCAAGGTCCTGTCCGTTCCCTTCCAAGACATTCAACATAAAACGCTTTGGATGGTAAATTCGGTTATGCGAATTAACAAAAAAACATATTACATGCCCATAAAAAGATAATGCTGTCTGATCGGAGCAGATTTGATTTGATTGGATGTGTTTTGACAGGACTTGAGTAATGAAAGAATAAAGCCAGCGGGGTAATGTAACTTCCCCCCTCTGCCAAGAACCATTCCATGCGATATTCTGACAGCGAGAGCTATGCTGGGGTAAAGGACATCGCTGAGCATCCAGACCTGGGAACGGGCTTCTCACATCTGGAACGCGTTAGGTATACTACTTTATTGAGCCTTGGAATTCCAGCATTACATGAGAAACGATCCCACCCATGAACTTTACTGTACTCTCCTTTCATATCTGCACACTTCTTCTAAGAAGCGTAACCATGGGTCAAGCAGGGGACTGGTTTACTGACCACTATGGTCTCCGTCCTGAACAAATGACCTCCTGGGCTTCTGTGAGCTAAAGGGCATCGATGTATGAGTTTTAAATCGCTTGTGTAGAGCTAAGGGATTGGAACAGAGAGAGGATCTGATGCAGGGACGCTCTCTGTTAGTAAAAGGGGTCTCCACACACTTCTGCTCTCATCCGAGCGTTACCGCTCCAAATGATGTGGGAATGATGGCTCGGCTGAAATTCCCCAAGTCCTCAGGGGCGAGAGGGGGAAATGCCCAGTGGCATTGTGGGATATTCGGAAAGCCAAGAGCAGGTCCTGTATTTTGATTTGCTGTGGCAGACGGTCCCTAAGGCTTGACTGGAAGGGTCATATATTACTCCGCTATCATATCAGCAAGCCTGCATCTCCATGTGGATTTTTCCAATATGTTTCAGCACTGCTGACAAATACACACATGAGTTTTATAGCCTGTCAGTATATTGTATGTTGCACATGTTTTTGTTGTGTTTGCAATAGATAGAATGAGGGAAAATGCCTTTTCTTGTGTGCGTGTGTTTTTGTTAGTCTATGTTTGCCCACAGAAATGTATCTCATTGTAATGTTTGTGATAGTATCTTTATTCAGACTTACATTATATCATACTTAAATATTATTTTCATGCAAAAGTATATTGTTTTGTATTGGTAAATTCAAACTACAGAGCTGTACTGTAATGTAGGTGTTGATTCTGTGTTTATTAAAGCGGAGGTAACACACATAGTTTCTGCCAATCTCATATTAATCGTGAGTATCTGAAGTACCTTTGTACTTCGTATTTTTTTTTGAGTATTTAGTTTGTCCCCTTTTTAAAAGACAGATACAGCTGTACGATTATTCTCCAAAAACGGACAAGCCTCTGAAGGCGGGCTTGTGTGCGGGGGGGTTTGCAGAACTACAGCACGAGAACACCATACATCATCGCATTATCCCTGCATAACTCACTATTATTCACTATTAGTTTGTGTTGTTTACATAATGCCAACAAAACATAGTCATTTGACGCAGAAGTCCAAATCATTTTCCACAAGTTGACCATGTTAAGCATGAGAAGCCAGCATACATTGTAAAAAATTCAGAAAGCATGAAAAACTGTTGCACCACCCCATTGAGTATTTTTCAAGTATTGTGAAAAGTATTTACTTGGTCAAAAAACAGAAGGCATGAATGCATTAGATTCATTAGATTCATTAAGAATTGCTTTACACTGCAATATATATATATATATATATATATATATATATATATATATATATATATATATATATATATATATATATATATATACACAAATGTCTAGATATGTCTATACACAAATGTCTAGATATGTCTATACACAAATGTCTAGATATGTCTATACACATACACAAATGTCTAGATGAAATGTCTCTATACACAAGTTTTATAGAGACATTTCAGGAACTTTGCAGCACAGAATCCATTGCTTTTACTATTACTTTATGAGTGACCCTTAATATAAATAATGCTATCTTAAACCAGTAAATACCCATTCCAGTCCATAACTAAAGTATTTTCCATTTATCGTTCCGTGATATTTCTGGCTTAGTGCTCTGGCATTTTCAGCATCTATAAAACTGGACCGGTTGATGTTACACTGCTGATTTATGGGAAATGATGAACTTGACTGCTCGGATTTGATGTGATTTTCTCATGCACCTTCTACTCGTAACTGAACACACAGCAGGAGATACACCAGAAAATGAAATTAGGAAAGTTAAATGACTTAGGGCAGTAATCGTCCATAAACCACTTGAGTAAGCTCAGCAATTACGTTTAACGTCGCCAATATCACCGGCAAACTAATTCTGTTGACTTCGTTTATCAAATAACATTCCTTGCTCTTGCAAGAGAATGCCGGAAGCTATTTTAATATGTGTGTGCGTGTGTGTTCAGGTGTAGTGTGAGTCTGTTTCTGTCTGTGGAACTGTGGACTAGATTTTGAAATGTTTCAAAAAGTCTTTAATTCTGTGCATGTACAAATATTTGGAGGTTTTGTTAATTGTCTAGATTTGACGCTGCCTAGTGTATTTGTAAAACATCGATGACTGTATTTTGAAGTGAATTTTGTTTTTATGATTGTCTAGTGGAGGGAAGGTTTAAATTCACAGGACCTGTAGAACAATACTGTGCATGATTAATAACATATTACAGATAAATGTCTTTCGATGTAAGCACACAGAGTATTTAAGATCTCACGCCCATCACAGGTCCACTTTGACTAAGGACAAATGTTCTATCATGTTGCCTGGCAGTTTTTTTGTCCAGAGATTATCAACCTTTCTTCTTTTGCCAGGAGCTGTTCTCAATGTTAACAGTGACATCATTTCCTGTCACAAGAGTAATCTTGCATTGGACTTCCTGTGTGAAGGTCATTTTTTCCCTTGAGAAGATGTGTGTGCATGAGTGCATGCCAGGCTTAACATACCAGTGGGCAAATTCTAGACCTAATTAAATGAGCTTTCCATTGATACATGATTTGTTTGGAGATTTGTCCGATATATTACTATTTAAAACTAGACATTGAGGATGCAAAAAATCGAAACATTGAGAAAATGGCCTTTAAAGTTGTTAGTCAGAGGCGCTGTAGCAGGCCGCTACCAAGAAGGTTTGTTTTAATGCTTTCTTTTGGCTTACCGTTGTTTTTATGTTGTGAAGAATAGATGATCTCAAACGCTGAAATTCGAGGCTTTACATAGATACCAAACTTGAGTGGGTAATTCCTAAAGAGTATATTTTTTCCACAGGTACTTTATAAATATAACAAACTTTTAGAATTGAGTAATACTAAAAAGTATTGTATTTTAAGTGTAATATATTTGAGTATTAATGAGTTGTGAAAGCATGCATTGAAAGATTCACATGCCTTACCATGTTTTACTTTAAATGTGTATGATAGCATAAAATACACAAATTTCAGCTTCCTTCAATTTTTTAATTCAATCAAATTAGCTTTTTGAGTCAAGTGAACTTAATTATATTGAACTGACCTAAAAAAATCGAATTGTGAAATACAACTAGATTTTTTAAATCAGTTCGATATAATTTAAGTTTAATTGACTCGCAAAGCTAATCTGATTTTTAAGTAGTTTTTTTACAGTGAACTAGCACAATACATTTTAATAAACATTTTCTTTAACCATGTATTATTTTGTTTTAGACAAGATTCCAAAAACACTTGAAATCCACATATTGAGAGTTCGTACTCAAAATTATTTATGAGAGAAAGTATGCACAACGGTACATATACTCTATATATGTGAAGACCCTGCGCCGTAGGATTTCCAACAGAAACCTGAACATTTAGCTTTATACCAATGGGTCACTCAGAGTGAACCATTATTGTTTTACCCACTAATTAAAGGTAACTGAATAAAAAAAATATGTTCAGGGATATCCTGATCGTTTGTGTGAGAAAGAGGTGTGTATTGTGAAATAAAACGTGCTGTAAGGAGGGGTCAGGAAAAGGGAAATAAAGCTATGTGTATACATTGACCTCCAAGATCAAGATCACTCTGTACAGTGCTTAATCTGTTTTATCTGCCCTTAAAAATTAACGCCATGGAGAGATTCTGCCTGTTTTACCTGCCTGAGGTATGTGTGCGTTAGCTAAACTAAAGAGGGCATTCCCTCACATGAAGAGGTTGTGTAATGCCCCGAGCACTTTTTAAAAGGCCATTAGAATCTTTTGATATGTTCAGAGCTAATCAGGTGTATTAAAATGTGTATCATTATAAAAAAAGAAAAACATCATTTTTAATTAGTTAAACCAAAAAATGAAAAGTTTAAAAACGGAGGGAAAAAAATGTGTTTTAACTTTTTTAATAATTGGGTTTGTGTGGTCAGACATCACCATTGTATGAATGGGCGAAAGACAATGCGCTGTGGAAATTATTCTTTGCAGGTTTTCCATCTCTGTGTATCTTGGTATTATCAGTCTTTTCTCATTTAGAATATGCCACAGTCACTTCCTCAGTTATAGATTTACTTTAAAGATTTGTTAGAGATAGGCCAAATGATCCTAGCTCATCCTAGAGCAAGCCATGCCTGCTCTGCAGAGAAAATCTTTAAAATGACTCATTCACACATGAAGAGATGGTGTGATTGGATTCCAGCACCCCCTCCCTCGGCAGATGGGCACAAGTTTGATCTTTGCTAATTGATGAATTCTGTCCCGCGCATGTATGCAAAGATCCTATACCTTGAGCCAATTGAACTGTTCCACTCGCTGGGTTTTAATTGAGTCCACATTAAAATTTACTTATAAAATAATAATGGGCTTCCATGCAAATGATCCCATCCCAATATTGCCACGGCTGAATTTGCATATCCACGAGCAGCATGGGAGATCAGAAATCAATATAGATGATTAATAATATATCGGGCCACAGGAATAATTAAATTCATTTCATGCAGAAACTCACTCAGGCTTGGCAAACGAACGGTTGCCGTTTGCCACGCGTTAATTTAATACAAGTTGCCGGGATTGCGGTTTCAATTACTGGGATTGAAATAATAAGGTGTGTTAAAATTACACTTTCAAATATATGTTATTTAATTTCATTTGACTGAATACATTTAGGGATTAATCCCCCTTTCTTTCGGCATTAACATATTGCAATAAATTGCTGAATGAAATTACTCCTTACAGTCGGCGGTTCCCATTTGAATACGGCAGATCGTATCAATTGGGTTTAAATAATCAACATCTGCTCTCTTTCAGTCTGTCGAGCGCTGCCCTGCTTTCCACGAACACAAATGCGGCGACACGCGCTCAATAATTACCGCACGATAAATAATTTCAGCCCGAAAACAAAGCCTTGGAAGTTTGTGCGTGAAAAACGCTCGGCTTTAATGATTCATGGATTGACCAACTTTTGTATCTCGCTTAAATGACATAATTTGGCAAGATTTCATCAACTGCTCTTTTATGACAGTCTTGGGGAACCGGGATCCTCCGTAGAGTGATTTGGCTGTAGTGTGTCCTTCACTAAACCCCATTATAGGATTATAATGTCCTAGATTATTATCATGACTCTGTTAACAACTTTGCGATATTAATGTTAAGCCTAAAACGATTCGGAGAACCTCAATCACTTTAATGAACGTTTTGCAGGTGGCTGCTGAAACCATTTACTGTGTTTGTAACCTGTTTACCCACAATCCTCCAGTCTCCTCCGATGGGACTTACTGTCATTGTCTGGATTCACGCATTACCATTTCATCTCAAAAACAAACATCTCTCTCTCTCCCCTGTTTTTTAACGACGATTTCACATCCCATCAGAATTCGGTTTGCATAATGAATTAATTGCATGCGTTTGAAACTCCTCTGCGATTCGGGCCGATCGTCTTGAACCGCCGACACCAAATTATGGACATTATGTTTTCCGCAACCTAGTACATCTTGGGCATTGCCCAGGCATTGTCGACGATGCCCAGATTTTTGGTCTTTGCCCGTAATGAATGCACTCCAATATGTAATGACTGAGTAATCACATTATGTGCTGCATCTAGTTTGCGCAGACTGAGATATGCATCTGTGGCTCTGCGGTAATTGCCAGGCAGAGAGCGGGGAGCGGGTGGGTGGGGTGGGGATATATGCCCTCACAGGGGAGATACGCCGCAAATGATTATGCCGAATTGTTTTTGCAACAGGAGTGTCCGGCGTAATAAAGTTAATGATGTTGAAAGACACGGGTGAAAAAAATCTATTAAAATGCAGATGTTTCCTTCTTTTCCCAGAGATTGGGTGACACAGTAGGCATGAGATCTGTGAATTTACTTTTAGACGGAGTGATTCTTGTGTTTTCACTCTCATCTCTGAAATTCTCAGTGTGTTTATACAGACAGTCAAACAGCGTGTGGACCAGTGTGACCAGTTCTACTTTATTTCAGGTCAGTGAACCTACCCGGAGGAAATTATTATGGCTCAGATGTTGTTCTTTTATAGCTCAGGAGATTCGATGAAGTTCTCAGTTGTGTTAAGTATCAACATATTCATGAAATTGATAGAGAGAAATAAAAATAGAAACAAATGAAGCAGTTGTAAAAATTGTAATGCATTGTAAAAACAACTGTAGAGTCAGAATTTGGATAAATTGATGATGAAAAATCTTTACGTTTATACTGAAATCCGAACTCAGCATTTGTGATATTGTTGAGACCTCTTCTGAAACTATACTATATAGAGAGTGTAGGATTTTTCATAGGAGACATTTCTGAAATACTGATTCAACCCTTAAGGAAGAATTAAGTTTAAAATGGTGGCGTGTTTAGTGCTCTTACTGTAAACCTTTAAAAATAAAAATCTGAGAGATTTTTCAGATATAAACATACATTTCACTAATCATTTTTTCAAGATTCTATAGCTGTCCACTATAGTGACCTCTATGACCTCTAAATCAAATCAAGATGTGTTGAGTAGAGACAGAAAAGGTATATCCTACATTTCCCCCTAAGGTTCATTCGTAATGTTTATCATGTTTTTGTCCTGCAAATTGGTCCTATTTTAGTTATACATGGCTATTTTTTCTCTCACCCTCAGACTTTAACAGTGTGTTTTTCACAACTGACTGCACATATGAAATGAATAAACACTTAACAGCAAAAATGTGGCTTTAGTAGAAAGTTTTGGATTTAATAGAAATTTGCTTGAAATGTAAAGTGGAGATGGTGGTCTAGTGGGTTCAACCACTGAAATGGTAAATCAAACTGGTAAATCAAAAGGTTGCTGGTTCGATCCCAACAGCCACCACCAGTGTGTCCTTGAGCAAGACACTTTATTCCATGTTGCTCCAGGGGGATTGTCCCTGTAATAAGTGCACTGTAAGTCGCTTTGGATAAAAGTGTCTGCCAAATGACTAAATGTAATGTAAAATGTATGTTCTTTAAATCTTTAAGAGAAAAATGGATTTTCCTAAAAACATTTCTTCACAGTAATTTGTAACAGAATCTGTTTAACTAGAATTTCTTAAAAATACTTGTTTTGCCTTTTTTGAACTTGCTATGTAAAGTGACAGTTTGCCAAGAAATGTTTTTTTATCTCATTTATTTTCCGTCACGTCATTTAGTATGATTCTTTCTTCTGTGGAACACAGAATATATTTTGAAAAATGTTTAGTTTTGTGTCCATACAATGGAAGTCAATGGGTTCATTGCTGTGGGTTACTAATGTTCTTCAAAATATCTTCTTTAGTGTTCTGCAGAAGAAAGAAAGACATACAGGTTTGAAGTGACACTAGTAAATGATAAATTGTGAATGAAGTGGTGATTTTTGTTTTTGGTGAACCTGGATTTTGAACTGGAATAACTACCTCATCACCTGCGTTTCTCATTTGCTACTGTATCAACTCAACTCACTTTTATTCTCTCATCACCACATGTGGTGAGTGAGAGTCTTGGGTACGTACTCCATACAAAGTGAATGCAGTTGCACAGACAACTGTATGACAAACAACTGTGACTTCACAGACTTAAGTGACAGTATGTAGTGAAGACGAACAGTGCAAAGTATAAATAGACAGACTGTACAAAAAAGACAATATACATTATACACATATGGACAGTATATACACAAGATATACAAGTTGGACCGTATGTGTATATTTGTCGTGTATATTCTGTGTACTTTAGATTATGCATAATGTGTATTGTTATTTGGACAGTATTCATCCTCCCCGTAATGTTCTGTTTGTTATATGACTATTAAGGTGATTTGATTTCTATATTTCACCACTCCAACAACTATTGTTTCACATGTTAAAGCTCGACTCATTCTTAATGACTTGCTGTCAAACAGAATCCAATGAATTTCACTAGCCCCCTCCTCCTGCCTGCCATCTCTCCTCGCTGTCTTATTCCACGGCACTCGTGCTTTTTGTTTTCATGTTTAATTATACAGCTTCTGTGATTACCAGGTAAAACAAATTATGCGCTCCTCTGGCAGCAGATAAATCTTGGTTTCAATTTGCCGTAATGACCCATGTAATTTTTAAGCTGTGCCTACATACCCGCTCTTTTAACGGGCATCATTAGAGGGCCGGTGTATTAGATATACATTTCTGTGGCTTAATTTGGTCTCTCAGGAGCACTTGTAAGGATGCAGCTGCTTGTGCACTGCTACACGATGCCCTTAATTTATTTATTTTAAATGCTGTGATTAATTGAGTTCTCCGGGAACGCGAGACATCAGCGCTGCTCAGGTCAGAGCTCCTCCATATCTCCAGATTTCAAGAGAGAAGCGAGAAATGGTAATGAATACAAAGGGAAGAAGTGCGGGCGAGGTGTGCCGAGTGAATTATCTGGAGGGGAAGACAGAAGGTTGCACACTTCTCTACAGATGTATAGGCTACCAGAGACATAAAGGTTTGTTCATTTTAGGCTTTTATAAGGTGTTTTATAGCACAGGATTATCCTCACAGCTCGGTTTTTTGACAGTTTTTGTCAGGACAGACAAAATGTGGCCTCCTCGAATCCAGACGCACATGTGCAGGTTCAGGTTGAACTTAGCCTGCCTTATGTTTTGACCCCAGATTGCTCGCTATATTCTTTATGTATGAAGTCAGCTTTATATCATAACACATGTCTCCATCTATGACAATTACAGCCAAAGCCCTGTTAAACATCTGGAGCGGTTCAGAGGAGCGCCTCTTCATTGGGAACTCTCCCTCCCTCTACAGTTTGCCGCTGGTTTAACACACGCCATCACCACCTGCTTGAAAGCGCTTTTTCCCATCTCTACATCCACCTATTTCCTATTTTCCTTTCCTTGCTTCCTTACCGCTCGTGTCCAGAGAAAGGAACATATAGCGACAGATCGCACATCCGTAGCGCTGTTGGCAGTTTTTCATCTCTCTCTCTCTCTCTCTCTCTCTCTCTCTCTCTCTCTCTCTCTGGGAAGAAAAGGAGAGAAAAGTCCTGCCTGTGTGAGGAGTTTCCACAGGGAGCGCAGGCTTTGGACGCAGGCCCGGATCAATGTGACCTAAATTCAAATGCGAATTAGAAGGCTGTCAGTAGGTAAGGACACTCCGCAAATGAGCTCAGACAGTGCGGGGCCTCCGGGGGCCAGCAGAACCTGGGCCTGGCCCGCCTCGCCGTTTTAATAAGTTCCAAATGGGCGACCTGGCCGTAGCGTTTCGGATTTGCGCCCCTTCCCCTCTATCTCAGAGGTTGCCTTCTCACCCAGAGCGCTGAACATCTTACAGGGAGGCCGACCGGGGTATCCTCGCTGACATGACGCTTGCCAGCACACCTGGAGCAACCTGCCCAAGGTCACTGGAGAAAGCGAGCGAGAGAGGAAATACCAGAGCTTTCTAATGGCAGTGAGTCTTGATTGCTGTAATGCCTTGAACTGGAACATGAACGGTGTCTGATGGATATATTATGTGAATTTTATGGTTCAGGTCAAGCTGTGAAACACAATAGTGAGGTTGAAAATTCATTGAGAGTTGAATTATCTGGGAAGAAAATTCCTAATTGGTCTTTTTATTCTGCGTTCTTAAGACAGATGCAATAATAAATCAACAAATTTACCGCTTATGGAAGAAACGCACATGCACGCAAGCAGACATAGTCGTGAGCTCCCACACGCCGCTGTGTTATAGAGGTCATGTCTACCACACGGGGGTTAGAGCAAACGAAAGCGAGATAATTCACAAACCACTTTCACGTCCCCCCATAACGGCCTCTTTCTATACATACGGTGCAAGATCCATATGGGAACGCGGCCCTTTTGATTGTTTCCAATAGCATATGCTAATTGTTGATTGTCTTCAATATTATATGCTAATTGTCCCGAATTAGCATAATTCATTAACATTTGGGTCCTAATTACACAACGAATAAAGCCGATCTCCGAAGAAGCGTTGTGTGCCTCGACTTACTAATGCGCCCGACGATTAATGCAGCTCCTATTTGCATAATGCTTAGCAACTTGAAATATTAAAAGCATCGTAGAGTGAAATTTGTGATTAGTCCCTGATCAAATGTTGTTTCTTCTCCTCATTTAAAACACGTTGCTTTGTTGCCCCTGAGGTGAGCTTGAAATCTGGCGTGTAGGTTTATTTACAAAAAGAACACATTTGCCAGCTAAAGACGTGCCTTAAAATGCAAATGACAAAGGATTGGTGGTGTGGGTTTTTGTACAATTAATGATATTCGAGTTGTGTTAGGAGGAAGTTTAGAGGAACAAACGAATGAGCGATTTTTGTGTATCATGACAACTGTAGATGTTTGATATTTGATCTTGTATTCTCTTTGAAATTTGCTGATGAAAACGATTAATAAGGCCCACAAAGACTTCAGCCAAATGACTCTCTTCTCTCAATGACAACCATCTATCCATCTATCCATCTATCCATCTATGTATCTATCTATCCATCCATCCATCCATCTATCCATCTATCTATCTATCTATCTATCTGTCCGTCCATCCATCCATCCATCCATCCATCCATCCATCTATCCATCTATCCATCTATGTATCTATCTATCCATCCATCCATCCATCCATCCATCCATCTATCCATCTATCTATCTATCTATCTATCTATCTATCTATCTATCTATCTATCTATCTATCTATCTATCTATCTATCTATCTATCTGTCCGTCCATCCATCCATCCATCCATCCATCCATCCATCCATCCATCCATCCATCCATCCATCCATCCATCCATCCATCCATCCATCCATCCATCTATCTATCTATCTATCTATCTATCTATCTATCTATCTATCTATCTATCTATCTATCATCCATCCATCCATCCATCCATCCATCCATCATCCATCCATCCTTATATCTATATATCCATCCATCCATCCATCCATCCATCCATCTATCTATCTATCTATCTATCTATCTATCTATCTATCTATCTATCTATCTATCTATCTATCTATCTATCTATCTATCTATCTATCTATCTATTTATAAATCCATCCATCATCCATATATCTATCCATCTATCCATCTTCTAGCACAAAAAAGACCAAACTTTGTTTTGTTCCAGTCTGACTGCTTTCACACCTGGGCACGACTCCTCAGGATAGGATTAAGGGCCACACAGCGGGTCCCTGTGAGAAAGGGCCAACACAAAGGTAATTGAACAGAGCGTCTTTCTCTCTTTCGCCGGATGTGCCTCTTATTCGGCAGTTCCCCCTGAGAGTGCGAGCGGTAGAGATCGGGAGCCTTTAATGAATGGAGTGTGTCATTAAAATGATAACCATTTCCTCCGAGATCATATCCAATTTAAATGCATAAGAGAACAAGAAAAGAGGTGAAGTACGAGAAAAATCGGTAATTGAAAAATCGTGGAGTTTTCTGCCATTCAAACAGTAAATTTAGAGCTTCTGAGAGAGAAGTTCTTGTTTGTAGATCCGCTGACTAGTTCCAATTACCCCTCTTTTTTCCAGCATTTAATCCGTTTGGAAGCCCCTCTGAAAGTTCTTACACCTTTAACCCCTAAACCCAGATAAATCATTTTCCGCCCCCTCTTAGAGAAAAGTGGTGCGCCGAAGAAATGTTAACATCTGCTTTAAGTGAATTAAAAAGAGGGACGATTACATTTAAGACCTTTGGAGGGTAGAAATTTGGAAAATAAAATAAGAAGGTTTATTGTGAAGGAAAAAGTCAAAATCCAAATAATTAAAAGAAAAGCAATTATATTTCATAACAGTGACAGTGGATATGAGCAGGCATGTAATGAGAAACAATTAACATTCACGCAGGAAATGATGGCATCAACCAGATGGTAAATTACACCGACTCGTTTCAATTCAGTTGGTAACACTGCAGCTTGTGTGCTTGTGTGTGTCTGTAAACTGAAAGTGTTCAATGAAAAACAACTAATCCAGGTGGATTCTTGGATCCTCATCTTGAAGAAAAGCTTGCTGCTCATTTCTCACAACTTCTAACCGAGCCAAAAACATTCTCTGTCCAACCTGTACATTTCTAAGATATAACACACCATGTTTAGTTTATTGTGTTGATGAAAGTCATAATGGAAAGCCATTATGTCTTTAAACTTCACTAGGTCTTCTGGGAAACACTAATTCAGACAGTCGGAGATCATTTTGGTCTTTAGACTCCTAATCTAACATTGTGTTCTTCACAGATTAGTGTTACAAAATAATCTTCTAAAAGGCATTATATACGCTAAAAGCTCTTCATTTCGGATACATGATTTTGACATGGTTTCATTTAACGTGACAAGCTTTGGAGGATTAAATTTAATAATTTAATTGACTCATTGACCTCTGTCTCCTTGACCTTAATATAATGAATCTTTATTCCACATTTATGCATTAGTGACATTACTTTTTTACGTACGTGCTCCCTGGGAATCAAACCCACAAACTTTAAACCACACCAATGCTTTACCAGTCATCTTAATGAACATTCATTTCCTCTAAATTATTTGGGATTATTTCAAGCAATCGTTGGGTCAAAAATGGACCAACCCATTTCTGGGTTTTACAGGACATTATCTTGGTTAATTCAACCCAATAGGGTTTGTCCTTTTTATAACCCAGCGACGGGTTAGACTAACTGAAATTATTTTAGAAAGCATGTAGTCATTGTTAGCATGTTTGCTTAATAGATATGTAAGCAGAAACATTGAGCACTTTCCTCGAATCAAATGTCTCTATAAGGCTTGGCAACAAATGCCTTAACACAAAGGCGCTCGCTGCTAGATCTGTATCGATGGGGGGTTCTGAGTGTTTATCAAAGAAATTACTGATCATAACATCACCCACATTGCTCTCCGAAGAGATGCCAGACCCATCTTGCATATTAGTCCTTGATGAGAAAAATGCAATTAAAATGTCAACTACTTTTTATTAGAATCTGCCCACCCCGCGGAGCTCGGCGGCCTCGAGAGTCCACTGCAGGCAGTCAAAGGATGGCACGGCAAAAGGATTGCGTCAAAATTAGCGAGGAGTTTCAACTGGAGAGGAACAACCAATCTGGCCCCTCTTTAGACTGCCGGCATATGTTTCTCTGGAGAGCCGGATTAGTCTTATCAACCTGTCTTTACAAATGGTTTATTCTTCTCTTAACTGTTTTCTGTGAGCTTTTCTGTACTTCTAATTAAGATGAATTTAATCTGAATCTGAATTGGAACCTGAATCTGCAGTGTGACTAAAAGCACATACAGATTTGTTTTCCAAAAATAAGCAGACGTGTTTAACTTTTAAAATATGTTGACTGCCAATTTATCTTTGAGTTTTAAATTTACGGTATTTGTAATTTGGAACATGTGGAATTACAGCTAAATCCTGTGGTTTTCCATTTTCAAGACATCAATCCACTAACAATAGATAAAATGTGCTCTGTTTCATAAATTAAAGGGTAACATGTATTTGATTTTATATTCAATAGCTCTCACAACAACAAAAACATGCCACATACTTATGAACACTTGAAGATTTTTAACAAACGTGCACAACGTATTACAAAACAGTTTAATCTACTCATTAAAAATAAGCAAACTGTACTCAAAACTGTGAAAAAGTTCATTTATCTTATAACTGTTATTTTAAGTCACTTTACTCAAAAATTTTAATTATATCTTCCAATGACGTCAGAGTGATTCCCAGCATGCTTTGTCAGGACTGGATAATGGAAATATCTCTCGAAAAAAGTGTTATTTTATGTATTTGTATCAAAATTACAATCGTAGGAGGCTTATTAATGTTTAGTATTCTGTTCTATTATGTTATTTAAAGAGTTTTGTGACATTAGTGATTTAAATGAGGTTAACATTGTGCAGATAAGTTTAGGTTAACATAGGTTAACATTTGCTTAGGATGAAAACAGACCAATCATTTTGAACGAATGTTTTGAGTTACCATAACTTATCGGGTTTATCCACGTTTAAAATCAGAGTTGGAAAAATAAATATGTGTCACATTTATCTGCAAAAACTCAAAAATCTTCAGTTCCTTACAAGAGCAAGAGAAACCAACTGATCCAGCCCAACAAGTATTTATATGTAAGTGAATGTATATGGATATCATTATGTTGAAGCTGTGAGGCTCCTTCCGTTCCTCTTTCATATCCGCTTCAGTTTTAAGTTGGTTAATTACATTAATAACGTACATAAACAAACTTTTACTGTATAATAACCTTACGGAAATATCTTTGTTGTCTTTTGTCTGATAAGATGACACTGATGTTATGGGAAAAATGGAACGGAGGAGCAGAAAGAATAGATCTTTTTAATGGAATTTAGCAATAGGTCTCTGGTGTCCTCATTAGGATGACCATTTTGACTTATTTTACAGCCATTTGTAATTAGTATCCATGAGAGTTATTGCCATAATCAGGCTAGCGTTGCTCCTTCCTTTGTTAACCATTAACTTTGCTGTTTTTTACTTGCTTTGTGAAGGCGGCCATTCGTTAACGGCAGCAGTTGTAAAACTAATAAAACTGTACGGTTCCTAAAGGAGAGCTTTCATAATTTCATAGATATGAGATTTTTCTCGACCTTCACAATGAGCCCTGACAAGCCCGTCTCTTTGTGCTTGACCACAGATTGGATGCAAGTGCGATATGAGTGATAAATAATCTTAAAGTCATAAAACTGATAAGATATTATTGCTAGAGAATAATAAAAACAAATACAACACCAGCAGCACATTATAACTACAATAAATAATGATACGATTATTTGCGTTACTTTTTGGTTACTAGGCCGACTGTGCCATACAGCAGCTAACAGTTGTGGGCGGAGCCTCTCATCCTCACTGCTTTGCAACCAATGCACCCAAGAAAGTTTGCTTATACATCTTTTAAAGAAGAATGTATACTTTCGTCTACTTTTTACGAACCAAATCTTTAAAATTACACTTATATTAAAGTATACATGAATTGCTGCCAGAAAAATATACTTTTTTACTACTTTTACTAGTAATATATTGAGAGTATAGTTCAAAATGTCCTACAAGCATTAAACTATCATAGATTTTTTTTAAACTACAGAATAAGTATATATAATAGGCCGTATTAGTATAGGCATTGTAACCTATCTGTATACGTGAGTTATTTTGTAGAAAGTTTATTAAAAAGGAAAACATTGATGTAAACAAGTTGTGTACCTTAAGTTACTTAAAAGTAAACTAAAAAGCACACTACTAGAGTATTGAAATGAATATAAAATACTTAAATTAAACTTATTTATATAGGTTTCACAAAACAGTTTGCTTCCATCTTCTCCAGAATTGTTTTCCACAGACTTTTGCATACACTCTTCCAGCATCAAACATTTGAAGTGTCAATTCCACCTGTAAATGTATTGACGTCCAATGAACTCTTAAGCTGCCTTCAAGATACCTCAGAAGTGGGATATTTCCCATTACAAACCCAGAATTAACGTCTGGATTCACTAACATAACAAGTGTTTAGAAACATTAAAATATCACAAGTATCTGTTAACATTAAAAGAGCGCGTGCCATAATTATTGAATTTCCGAGAGCTCATTGAACGCAGCATTATTTACAAGAATTAGTTGAAGGCCGCACCCGCAATATATTTAGTTGGTCACGTGACGTGCGAGTCATAACGTAGCGCGAGAAAAGAGCTTCCGAGCCGTATTTCAGAATATTGATGAAGATCTGTAACCCAGGGGCTTTAGTATATCATTCACCATCACTCTCCGAGCCCAGGCCAATCTCTACCTTCTCCTGCGCTGGGTTTTATTTCTTGCGCCTTTAGTGCCCAGCTAATGGCTTATTTATTACTTCCATACTTTATAAAGAGGATCCTGTGTGGCCTAATTAAGGGCCGGCCTTCTTTGGAATTCGATGATAATTATGGGGCTTCGTTGTTTTAATATTAGTCCTTGCCAGCCTGGAACTCTTGTACGTTCTCAGTGTTCCCGGAGGGGATTCTTTATGGCCGCTCTCACTAAGGGCAGACTGATGGATCTCAGGCAGAGCGGCAGTGAATGTTTATACGGCTGCAGTGAAAGTTGAGTCATCTCAAGTCTCCTGTTTCAAAAGTCCTTCAACAATCTGCTTTAGCTGAAATATATATGAGAGCAGGAACGAGCGCGCGATGATGAGGAGCGTTCGCAGCCAGTTCGCCACGAGCTACTTCACGTAGCCATCGGAGAACTGCCTTGAGTTGCTTTTCCATGAGTTCAGCTGCTATGTAAACATCCAGAATGACCTATGAAAGCTCTCGTGGGATGCAAACCTATGTGGAATATTTTCTAGAATGCGTTTCGCTCCCAAACAGAGTTTTATACATATGCATGCATACGTCGATACCGAAGCTCCATTGGTCCGTCTTGCCTCTGTTTCCCACATGTGCATGTCATTAATGTTCAATAATATGTCACAATGTACACATTCAGTCAGTCTATCAAAATTACAGTGAAAAGAGTTGTAATATGAACAGACAGGAGATTTCTGAATGAATAGTTTGTTAGCCCGTATTTTACCTTAGAGGAAGTTAACAGATTTTGTAGAAGGTTGTTCTCGGAATGTCCCTCAGATGTTCCTGTAGATTTGCAAACGATCTTCAATGTATTTCTGCATATACACTCTTTTATATAGTTAACATTTACATATACTGTACTGTAAGTCTGATATATGAAAATACGTGTAAAGCTTATTTTCATGTATGGAATTGTATATGAAAAAAAAGTCTGACTCATGCTTGTTGACTTTCTAATTAACAAATAGTGGATGTAGAAATAAAAGCATATGGGTAGTTGACAAACGTAGGCCTGCAGGGGTGTCCTATATTGTGGCTGAAAAACTTGACAATTAAAAAATGTTAATAATATATTATTTAATTTGTTTTTTTATTTATATTATTAGTATATTTATATCATTGTTGGTTTTTCCTACATTTTTGCGGTCAAACCATAGGACACATTTAAGGTTTATATGTCTTCATGCATAAACTTTCATTTATAAATGTTATGTAAGGCCATACCCAGAAATGTGCTTTGTTATTAACAGGGCTGCACAACGATTGGTTGCGACTAGTCGTTTGCAGAATAAACGTTTTTGTTTACATAATATATGTGTGTGAGTGCTGTGTATAATAATTATGTATGAAGAAATAGAAATACACATATATAGTTACTATTAATATATTATACTATTATATATATGTATATATATATATATAATATTTACATGTAGCCTATATACATATAAAAATATATATATATGTTTATAAATTATATCTATAAAATAAAATTTATACACAGTACACACTGTGTACTATTCTGCAAACGATTAGTCATTATGATCAGCCCGAAATGACGTAGGGTACCTACAAAACACACTTCATCAACTGTCAAAGATTCTTTTTTTTTAACAAATTCAGTACATAATGTGAAAGTATTTGGACACACAAGCGATGTGTTTTGCAGCTGTGTTGCCGATCGCTGTACATCTGTTCATTTCATCACCTTGTATTAACTAAATAACTTTGACATCTATAGAAAACCCCGGATTAGGATCATTATTTGACTTTCCTTACGATATGCTCTCGTAGATATCCTCAGCATGCCCTTGGGTGCCCCAACAGCCCATTGTCTCTCCAAGAAAGTCTCCCGGTCCGTTGTAAATCTGCCATGGAACGAGAACTCCTCCTGCGTGCCTACCGCCGCAGCCTCGCCGGCCAAATCCCTGACTTGGCCGGCACGGTTCGCTTCTTGGCAGGTGGCTGGAGCTCATGTCTGCTGGTTTCATCAGAGGTATTACTTACTTTTCCTCCACCCCTCCATTGCCTCCCAGTGTCTTCATTAAAAATGCAGAATCCATTTGTTTCGCAAGCAGCGGAGGGAGTGACTGTGAGCACACCCGAGCTGTGGATTGATTTATTAACTCTGATTTGTACCTGGAGACGATCACAGCCCCTCTGCTGTTTGCATGTCAATGAGGAAGGGCTTCCCCAAGCATAAGCGATCTCTAAAAAGAAGGACTGTTGGTTAATTGCGTGTTATTGTGTGTGCATTGCATTGTTTTTCCCTGCGGCCCGTGACCCTGTTTTTGATTCCTGACCCTCCGGTTGAGATCCACTAAAGCACATTTGCATTTTGTACAGTGTTTAGAAATCTCATAACAGATTAGGACGGTGGTTTTTGTGGATTATTTGTTTGGATTTCTTGTGTCTGCAGTGATTTGACGTGTTCACAGATAATGCTTTATGATGATTCTAAATATTTCTGTTCTTTAGGGGCATTAGGAAGCATCCCGGCCTCCATTTCCTGTCGCGCTTAATCGCTTCCAGGTGAGAGGTTTTCCTCTGAACTCTTCTGGGAATGTTTATTAAAACAGTTTTCCTATCGATGCCGTGGGTTTGATACTTACCAGATTTGACAAAGTAAAGATCTCATGTTTGGCATAATATTACAAGAGAAACATAAGTGAATTATTTGGCCTGAACGGCTGAAAATACAACATTGCTAAAGCGCAAGCTTGAAACTCAATCCTCGGTCCCACACCACATTTGGTTTCATTCTTTTTCTCGAAAATTTAACAATAGCACCCAGGGATTAAGTCATGAGGCGGGTCGCAGCCAAACCAAACATCCTGCCTCCTGCGGAATAATGAAGACAAATGGAAAAAGGAAGCAGGTGTAAAATGTACTCTTTTTCTTTATGTTTTCTCGAGGAGGCGTTTACAGCGAACAAAGCTCTTCTAGCAAAACGGCAAGAAACATACCAAAACAAAACGAGGGATGTTTTTCTTCCCTCAACACAAACAGGGTTCCTGGGATGCTGATGTTTCAGGAGTGATGGGGCTTTCTTCAGCTCTTCTCTCAGCTGTTGGGATTGAGTTTCCACCCGGGGGGGTCGGGACGGAGTTCTCCCCCAGCGGAGCGAACCTGCGGCCGGGTCTCGGAACAACATTCGGCGACGCTCGTCTCGGTGACCAGGTCACACACTCCACACCGCTAGAGCTATCGGAGAAAACCGCACGGGCTACACGAGGTCGGATTGGCAAAGGAAATGATAATATTTCTTCAGCTGATACTGAGAGTGGTGTAGAGATGGAGAGATTGTGGTGAGAGAATGAGGTGGGGTTTTAGGTGGATGTGATGAGAGGAGGGAGGAGCTAAAACGGGGTTGGGGAAGCACTGTGCTCGCCAGATATTTGATATTCATTTGTAATTGCTTTCAATAGCGGGTGAGTTCAGAATATTTACCTGCCATTAGTACTTTATACATTAGAGGCCAAAAGCGATGTTCACGATGAACATAAAGAGTATAAATTGTATAAATGTGTACATTTCTTTTCTCTTATGAACACAGAGAAAGATGCTTTTTGAACCAAATAGTTCTTGCCCGCCATTGACTACCAAAGTTGGAAAATGTATTTATAAATTTCTTTGTTCTGTTGAAAGAAAAGAAGATATTTTGAAGAATGTAGGAAAGCAAACTGTTCTTGGGAACTTTTGACTACCTTTGTAATTTTTCCTACTATGGTACTATTTACATTTAGGCATTTGGCAGACGCTTTTATCCAAAGCGACTTACATTGCTTTATCCTATACATTTTACATAGGTTTTTGCAATCCCCTGGGATCGAACCTGTTAATGCAATGCTCTTACCACTGAGCTACAGGCAAGTTATGGTAGTGAATGGTGGCCAATAGCTGTTTGGTTTCAAGCATTCTTCTAAATATCTTTCTTTGTGTTCATCAGAACAAAGTAATGTATACAGATTTGGAACAACTCAAGAGTGAGTAAATGAAGACAGAATTTTCATTTTGGGGTAAATTGTCCCTTTAAACCATTTAATTATGATGTGAATGGAACTAAATGTTCAAAACACTAAACATTTAAGAACAGCATATCAGGGTAGTTTAGTTTTGTTCAAATAAATAAAATAATGCATTTAAAAACCAAAAGTTCATTGAAAATATAATAGACATTTACTACAATTTTATCCTCTATTCATATTTGTTGATCCTCTCTTGTGGTAAAATGTTGTAGTCATTCTCCAGGGCTGTATCCATACTATTCTCCAAAATACTCCACTCAACTGCATACAAAACCTTTAATGCATATTTGAAAAAAAATATTTGAAAAACAAGCGAAGATGTCGATTGTGCTAAGTTTGCCATTATTTTTTGCCACTGCTGTACATTGACTAATATAAAATAAAATATTATTAAAAATAAATATTAATAAAAATCCAACATAAAATACATTATTATATTATAACCAAACCCAAACCAGAGGTTAACTTCGGGCAAGACGCATCCATTTGATGAAGCATCTATACAGAGCAATGAGATCGTCTTTGAACACTACTGTACATTGTATACAATATTTGTGACAAAACACATGTCATTGTGCCAAATCTCTGTTAAACTGCACCTGTCAAAAAGAATATTATACATATATCATGATTTTGTTGATGTTTGTTTTGTTTTGACAATCTTATGCAAGGACAGTTCCACTGTGTTGACACATGAAGATCTGAAGAGCTTTGAGCTTCTGGCACATTTGTGACACGTTTTCTTTAGAAAGCAGGTAAACATATGTTTTCAATCACTTATCACATCAGTTACGGTCATATTTTCATTCTTAGTTAAATTTATATCATCTATTATGTTGTTCATAATAAAGTTATCAGCCAACTGGCGCTTGGCTGTTTTCTTTACTCTTCAAAACCAACTTCTGCTGCTTGGCAAACATTGATCTTGGATTTCTCTCCTTCTCACCATCTTTCAAGAATCTGTGTACTGTGGTAAAAGACTGATTCAGTTTGAAAAGTTTTCTGACAGGTGATATTTTCCTCAATCTAGACTGTGAAAGACGTGCATTTTAAAGCGGCGTTCACCGCGAGCGATCCGGTAACACTTGTCATAATCATTGACAGGTGCAGCGACCACAAGTGTCTCATCAGCCCTAACAAGTGTTCGGCAATGGACATCTCACTTCATAACCGAATACAAATCAACTGTGTCAAACTGTGTCAATTACGCTTACGCTACATCCTCACATGACCGTACAATGTCACATCTCTCTTACTGGCCTGAGATGGCTCCTTATAGAGTTTTCCTAACTATTAATCCAAAAAGACATTTGAACATATCACATAACCAGAATCAAGATTGACAAGATGATGGATCGCTTCTAAATAACACACACCTGCAGGGGTCATTCGTATGTACCACACTGTAACACAATCGTCAGATGCGGGAGGGAACCGCAACCTGCAGCTGGAGGTATCTTTAGCTCTTCCTGAAATATGTACTTCATCAGAGCCAACTGTAGCTCAACACATGGTTTTGATGGACCAGCGTGATCTTTCCAAAGCTCCTTCCACGATCGGGCTTCCCAGAGAAATCTTCCCCGACTCGAGGTGAACTTTTGCACAAGTGATTTATGTACCGCGCTGAGTTGGTGAAGGGCTCCGATGTCATCGCAGGCCTCAGGCACTTCCTGTTTAAGGTGATTTGAAGTTCCCTGTCAGTCCATAGAGCCCATTTTATTGCCGCTCAGCCCCTTGCAGAACTTATGACATCATCAGCACACAGGAAACAGGTGGGCTTTACTTGAGCATTGATGTCATGACATTGTTTCTTGACTCACCCATCCACCCACAGACCTGGAAGGGAAATAATCATTCAATTGTTTGGTGCACACATGGGAAAAAACTGTGTTTTTAATGCTAAGCTGTGCTTTCTAAATGAATGAAAATGTGCAGATTCCTATTGAAATGACATTTTTTATGGTTTTACTTCAGTTCTAGTTCAGATACATGAACTGTCCTATTTGTGGTTCCTGCTAAATCAACCAAAATCACAGACTGGCCACCATCACTTACTTGCTGACCACAAGCTCTACACTTCAAAGATTTGCCAAGGTCCATATTATTCTGACATATCCATCATAACAAACAATGAAACTGCTGAAAAAGCTGCTTTTACTTGTAGGCATTTTTCAAATATAGTCTACTTGGATGATTTTATATTTACCCTTACAGAAAATATCTTTATTTTATTAAGTTTAAGCAAAGTTCAATTTCGTTCAAAGTATTCTCTATTGCAAAGACTAGGACTAAATTGGCCCACTTTAAAATGTACAAAAGTCGACTTTCAGTATACTTCAAGTGTAACAGAGTAAACTTTGAATAAACGTATGTTTTGTTCTTATATGATATCTCACAATACGCTGTTTCTTACAAACTGTAACAAATGAAATCTTTAGGAGTGGTCAAAACAGGGAAATTATTTTAATGTTGATGTACTGTACAGTGGTCATCAAAAAGTTTTGCAGCTTCTTAAGCTTGAAATTCTATTTGATCTTTAGACCTGATATTCTGAAACCAGGTTCTCTATAGGGTGTCTTCATACACAAAACGCTATCAGTGAGGTCATTGAGCTGCACCAAACCTCTTGATGTATGAGGAAGTGTGGCAGAGATATTGAGAGCTTGTTTAGAATCCTCCATGGGAAAGTTAAGGGATTGATAGCAGCCCTGCATCTGTGAAGAAAGACACTCTCCCACCCACTATACTGGATTTTCAACAATTGGAAGGTCACGGATGCTGCTGCTTCGACATGGCTGGGGAGTCTGGAAGTGACGCGTCTGCTCTCAGCAGCTTGGGCGAAGAGATAGATGAAGTTCTGCTACTCCCACACGGTTTGTAGAGGTTACCAGACATCCTGCTCATGAGCTCAGGCTTTGATATGAGCTGTGCTGCCCGGTGGCATCAAAGGTCCAGAAGATAAAGATACAAGACTTCAAATGACCCCTTCGGCTTTATTGTAGACCTGCATAAACACACATTGTCTTTTGCCCACATCAAAGTGTTTGTAGACACAAACATGTAAAACGTTCTTCTGTATTGATGCATTTAAATGCTGCTTTGCAAATCCCTGTAAAGCGTATGCATACATAACAATAATATAATAACATGTTTTATTTTTATAGCACCTTTGAAGAATCCAAGGATGCTTTACAAATTAATTCATGGGATACAAATAATAACACAATGCATATTTACTGCAAAACATTTGTTTCGTTTTAACTTACTTAAACATTTGTTTTAAACATTTGTTTTCGTTTTAAATTAGTTAAACATCCTTAGAATAAGAAAGATTCAGGATGCAATTTTTGTGTATGGGTTGTTTTAAAATACAAAATACAATTTTTCATGAATCCTGTTTTGAAGATGTTTCAAATATTTTCCTGGACAAAAAGACAAATATATGATTTAAAAAATTGTGTCTCTTTAACATCGCAATCGTATTTATTAGACATCAAAAAGATATTTAAGAGCAAATGAGTTGTTCATGATATTTCTCCTGAGATGAAGACCCTAGAAATCTCACAAATGTCTCCATTGGAGTTTCAGAAGAAATCTCAACAATGTCACAAAATGAGCTCAGATTTGTCAAGTCTGCAATCAAAAGTCAATATATTTGAAGATCTCAATACGAGAATTCTCAACAAATTTACCCAAATTTAGATTATTTTACCTCTACTATTTCAAAAGCTACATATATGTATTCCAACAATTGTATCCTTTGATTCTTTTACAATCCTTCTAAACCATTTTAGGAGACAAAAGTTGATACTAATACAATTGAGTTTAAGTCTCTGAGCGATTTGAGCTATGCCTCTAAGCAACAAAATGTCCTTCTGGGGAAAACTTCTCCTATTATTCACCAATCAACATTCTGCTCTGAGATAATCAGTCTGATGTCAACAAACTCAATGTTGTGAGACTGTCAAAATCGAGAGGTCAGATATTTCCCTTTCCGTAAAAAAAACGTTTCTTTTGTCATGTGCACAAATCACGTGCTGGACATCCCCCTCATCCTGTCTTAACATCCAGGCAGAGAGCTCAGGAAAATGACTGCGCTGGAACCATTTCAGGAATGATTGATACTGATCTGCACGGGTCAGTGTGTCTTAAGCAGGTTCTGGCGTTTGAGTTTGAGGGCCAAAACTCAAAAAAATTGAATGTGGTCTTTGGATAAGGTTTCAAAAATATATCCCATCAACTGAGCAGTGCTGGCAGGCGGAGTAGAGCAAAAGGTCGAAGCCTTGGAAGGATGAGCCACGCTGTGAAGTTTGGAGCGGATCTCGAAATTTCTGGCCCGAGATGGTCCGCCCCATGCTGAGAGGCACGGCATAAAAAGTGACTTTTAGAACTCGATGGACTGTTGATGTTTTTAAAGCATTGCGAGAGTGAAAATAGTGTGAGATACAAAGCGCTGAGAGACGTCTTCAAGCCAAATGTAATCTTTATTTTTCTGTTTCTGTACAAAAAGCACGGAATCACAGGAAAACCAAATAGGAAAAAGAAAAAGAAGGCAAAACATGCATTTATTTACAGCATGGTCAGAGAAGAACGGAAAGTAGAATACATCTCCCTATCTGAATCCTAAAGACATTAATTAAACATTGTGCTTTGATATATTTTGATATAATATTTCATATTTCACAAAGATGCAGTACCTTTCCCCGTTTCACTTTGAGTTCGACATTTCCAAAGAAAACTGTTTTTGATGAAAAAATTAAAGAAGAAGGCAGCTTTCTACATCTATGACAAAAACCTTTCACAAGCTATTAGAAAACTCAATGCATGGGGGAATGGATAAAACTTGGTGTGTGTGGGGTTTCGTGCCAAACTGGATCTCTGACAAGTGTGTTTTCATGTGAACTTTGAGATTGAATTCAGCTGTTTAAGTACAATCGGGCACTGTCAAATTGTATTTCCTTTACCCCATTTCTGTCGAAACCCCGACAAGACGAATGTAAAGAAATTGGGTCACCTGTGAAATAAAAGAGGTTTTCCATAATTTCACAGATGCACACACACCCTTATGAAAGTAAAAGCATAGCGGGAATATTAAAATTACAACTTTTCAAGTGGTCACAGTAGGTGAAATTTAGTCGCGTCACAAACAGAAAACTAAACATGACTACAAAACTATGTATATAGCGCTGTAGTGTCAGACGACAGTAAACCAATGACAGAATATCCTTCCCACGTCATCCCTAAAGTATTTAAATGCATCATATCACATGCATCTTTAAGATTTTGTTTTTGATTTAGTGTTGGAGCACATTTTATTTTAAGGCATCTTTATATCTCCCTTCATAAAATTTCACAGCTGTTCCACACGAGTGTGGATTAAGCAAGTTGCTTGCATTATTTTAAATACAGATTGCATAAATTGTGCATGTGTGCAACGACAACAACAATACCACCACCGACGTCAATGAATGGTCTCACGTCAAAATGAATCGCATGTGCAGTATTACTCCACTTAAATAATCCCAACAGGTTTGGAAATCTCATGTGACACATTTATCATGTGGTATTTTTATCAGCACATTAGATATGACGGCATAGGAACTTTGACTTTTCACCAGTCAACGCTACACGGTGAACCAACGAATATGTCATGTAAAATAAACCTCACAAGGACAGAGAAATATTATGGAGACATTGTAGAAACATCAACAAAATCACATGATAAACAATTTTCAGCCATTTCAGTTATCATGACCAAAGCGAAAAGTAATCGTCTGAAAACATACCGGTGCATATTTGTATAAGTATTTTTCGATTTTTTTGTTCTTTTCATTACTTTCTTACGCTCGCTAAGATACATAGCTCTTGTAAGTGCCCCAACAAAAATAGTGCATTAGGAAATAACTATGATCATACACGTTTCACAAAAACACACGAGACGAGAGGAGGAACAAGAACACAAATGCTTTTCGCAAAAAGAAAACATTAAATATACGGTTGGAGAAAAAAATGTCATTTTATACAAAAGTTGTGGAGCTTCGCACTCTGCTTTAAAAACAGGCGTCCTGGTCCAGACTTCTTTTTTTTTGTCGTCGTTTTTTTGTTTTTACAAAAAAAGTGTAATCCTTTTATTTTTCACTCTTTTTACAATATCTAAAAGGTATTAAGACATCAAATGTGTTGACATAGATATTTGATACTATTATTCAGGCCTAACTCACCGAAGAAATCCTGAAACGAACTTTATAAATACATACAAAAGAGCACAATAAGAAGATCAACAATAAGTCTGGTACCTAAATGTGATAAAACTGCAGAAAGCATTCCTGGCTTAAATCTACCTATCCACACACCTGGAACTACATTGAAACTACGGAAACAGTATGTTTAAAAAGGACTGACATCCCAAATCCTGATCAGTGCTATCATGTTGGTCGGGGCTTTTCTGTCTGGGATCATTTTGTATTTGTTCCCACATCTGATGGTCGAGAAACAAAAAGGAAGGAAAAAAACTTGAAGACATTACATTTCAGGAACGAATCATCTCTGACTGGATTTCCTCCTCCTCTGAAATTTTCTTAGATTCCTGCTCGAAACGTCACCCCAGCTTCAGCGTTCTCTGAATCTCCAAGGATGAACTTGTAGAGGGCAAAAATAACACAATATATTGACATTACAGCCAGGTCATGGGACATTTTCAGGCCAGGTGCACATTTTTCCTCTTTTTGTTTGCTTTTAGCGGTCCAGGTGTAAGTCTCTTCAGAGGATCTGTGATGTTTGATAAGAGTGTCAGACAGGTTTGGTGAGCCAGTGAGTTTGTCATGGGCTCGAGGACGCCCAGAGAAATCTGTCGTTCCTCTTCACATGGGAGGGACAATCAGGCCGGCCATAGCTGAAAGAGAAGCAGAACCGAGAGGTCAGTCGACATCAACAAAGAGTTCAGATTAGATGCAGCGAGCTCATTGATCTTGTGAAGGCATTATCTAAGCAAAAGACAAGCGTTTGCGTCTATTATGAAGAAGGAAATGTTTTCCTTATTTGACAGTAGAGTATTAAAACGCATGCTACTGGTGAGACTAAACTGAGGGTTTGATTGATTTTTTAATCTAGCTTTGGTGAAAATATTAGCATGCTGTGTGACACACATTGGACCTATGAGTTCATGTGAATGACGTGAACAGATTTTCATTTCCAAAACATGCAGTTGGACGACATGCAAATCTAATATTTGGTCATTTTGATTTTAAAATCCTATACTTTACCCTAATAATCCTATGAAAGCTTTACGGTAAAAAAAAAAATATTAAATACAAATGTATTGACTTACTCATGCAGTCCACAAGTTTCGGTTTTAAAAACAACCATATTGAAAGTTATGGATCAACTTTGACCTCAACATTTTGTGACTTTTTTGTCGTGACATTAGGGTGTTTTTTTCCTGAGGAGAGGGGGTGGGGTGCTCACCCTGTAGACTGCTCCCATTGGTGCTGGTGCAGGTGGGGGGCGGGGAGGTCTGTGGCCGGACGACAGGCGCGAAGGCGCTCTTCTGTTTGACTGCAGAGATCATATGGACAGGAGAGAATGAAAAAGGGCCCGCAGACAGAGAAATGGAGGGAGGGATGGATGAAGACGAAGAGTAGACATGATGTTCCAGTAGGGGGCTCGAGGGGGTGACTGAAACACACACACACATGCAGAGACACACATGCGCACACACACACAGACACACACACACACAGATGCTGGTGAGTGAGCAGGTGGTTAATGAGGTGGGTCATGCCGATTGTTAGAGGGTTAATTAAAGGGGAGGGGCGGTGGCAGTAATGCATTATGGGAATGAAAAAGTGTGCTACCTGAATGGCAAAGTTGATCCATAACTTAGAACTCTTGGAGAGGATATCCTATTTAGGTCATTGCGCTCCTCATTTGGCACTTGTTTTCTCGCAGAAGCACCGACATAAAACCATTTTCTTTGACACACTCACATGCCAGAAGACAAGCGGCTAATGTGCGGTCATCTGCGCGCTATGAGAGGTAGACGGGATGAGACACCGCTAGCCAACATCTTATAGCAGCATGGCTCTGAATTACATAAGGAGCTTTCACACCAGCTCGAGTAAAACCCACAGATTTCTTCAATGAAATTCCAATTGAAGACGCTTGCCAGCTTGTTTCCCATTTTTCGTAAGGAATGGAAAGCAAACCTGCCCCCAAACAGCTTTGCACAACGCACAGCCTGCCAAACAAGTGCCAATCACACATTGAATATACGAACAGTCTACTATATAAAACTCATTTGTAATTGTCACTTTTTCACAAATACGCCGGCGCTACGTGAAGGTGAAGACGGAGAGCCCACTACCCCGAAAGCGTGTGGGTGACGGAGTGAGTGAGAGGTATGGAAGAGTTGTTAATTTGTTAGTCATGAAGAGGGATGGAAGACATGGGGCGTTTGTGGAGTTAGTTCGGATGGAGACGTTTACAGTGCATGGAACAGCAGACAAGACAACCGTTTGCCTCACGGGACACCCAAGACACACAAATAACCTCAGTGTTTCCGTGCACAGATTTGCATTGAGAGGCAATGTAAGAGTTCGGGCCCGGCTCCACGGGGGACCAGGCTCATCCAAAAATGACCACCCACCCCTATCTGTCCCGCCATGCATTGAAAAAACTAGAGCCGGGCCTGACTGCAGCAATGCCCGAGTCCTCTTCCGTGATCTTTAAAATCACAGACAATAGTTGAATTTATCAGTATAGATAAATCCAACTAAACAAAATCCAAAACATGCTCGGAAGGGGTTAACTGCCCTGCTGAAATGACCAGCATGCTCCTTAAATAAAAAAGTTGAACTTTAACAACACGGCCATTGAAAACTCAACGCACGCTGGTCTCTTCAGCAGGCAGACTGCGGGCTCTATTAGTGCACGGTGAAGATTGGAGACTCACTTGCGTATGGAGAGTTGGCGGCGGAGCCGTTGAGGAAGCTGGGGGATCCGGGGACGCCCAGGTTGGTCATTCCGGCAGCTCCGTATCCGTTCATGGTGGAGGTGATGGTGTTGTAGTTAGACTGCTGGGGTGTGGAGCTCGGCACGTAGCCGCGAGGAGACACGCTGTTTGAGTTACGAGAGTAACCTGGAAAGCATCAAAAGAGACCGGTTATAACTTTCGCTTCGAATATTTGGAGAGAAGTATATGTGATGTTGCAGTTGGACGCGTGTGTGTGTTACACGCTGGGTTTGTCTTTGCCGTGGGTGGGATACTTTAGTAAGTGTGAGAAAATCTTAAAGACATCCGGGTGTTGTTATTGAAGCACTTAGTGCAGCAGTTGGGCGAAACTCATGTTTCCATTAGCAGCAGCATGTGCTGTGTTCGAATGAGAAGATGCGGCAAAGCTGCCATCACACTTTCCTTTTTCTTTAATTTCTCGCGTATGATCCCTAGCCAGTGTTCTGCCACTCAAAGTTGCTCGACAGGAAGTCTTCAATGTACCATTTGGCATTCATCTAGGTTCACTTTCTGGGCTTAAAGCCGAAATTCTCAGAGCAGGTCAAAGGGCAGTTTGCGAGAGGAAAGGAGAAAATATTAAAGGAATGTTTTTGTTTCAATACGAGTTAAGCTCAATCGACTGTGTTTGTGGCGTGATGTTAGCTGACACGCAAATGTTTTTGCTAAACGCAGAAATATAAGCTTGTAAGTGGTTTAACAAAAATACAAACACGCATGAAAATACTTTAAATACACATTTGATGTTAGAACATCTCAAAAACGGGATACAGTCTTGTGAGTTTCTACAGAAATCTCTTCTATTCAAAATGGGCGGCAACAAGGCCACTCGACCAATCAAATTACTGTCTGCAAATATCATTTGTTGGCAGAGCGCTGTTTGTGTAAGAACTTTCCGAAATAAAACGCGTTCCTCTGTGTTTTGATAAGCTGCAGGAAAGAGGCGGCGTTTTCTATAAACGAGTTTGCAACTTGTAATTATAACTAGAAACAATAATTACTTTGATGGATGAATGAGAAGAGCCCAGTAATCGAATTAAAACCCGCTGAAGTTTCACTGCACAAGAGCGTGAAGTATGAAATGTAATATTTGTATAATGGCTAACGGCCCTTTCCCATGACCTCATGGATAACTGTAGGTGTTCTTTTCCTGCGCGAATGAGGAAAACAGATGAGAGGAGAAGAGATGAGTGTTAGGACGAGGGAAAACAGAGGAGCGTCGGGGGAATGAGAGTTTCTCTGCCTTCCTGGATCTCGCTGTGAAATGAGCGGAGTGATCTGTTCGTCTTACATTCGTTCCCGCTTCCTGTCTGTGTGTGACAGGGCTGGTGGGTGAGGAGAAACATGGCTCGACGCGGCGGATATTGAAAACACACTTGTGTGTGGAAACGCTCAAACGCACATGTGATGCGCGATCAACCAAAGGTCAGAGATTTCATAATGAACTTAAACGTTCCGTGTTCAAATCTGTGCTGTCAATGTCAGTTTTATAGCACTATACACTTACTGTATGTCAACAAATTGTATTATTGGTTTTTATTATGCTATATATTTTATTAGATATTTCTTTATTTATCACTTTTGCTATCAAATCTTATCTCAGCAGTGACACGAATATTTTAATGTTCACTATTATTCATCCACTGATCCTAATGTCAAACATGCAGAACACAAAAGAAGATATTTTGAAGAATGTTGGTAACCAAACAACGCTGGCCACCATTGACTTCCATTGTACAAACACAAATCACTGAGACATTTCTCAAAATATCTTCTTTTGTGATCCACAGAAAAAAAGTCATATGCAAGTTTTGTACATCATAAATTATTACAAAAAAAATATTTTCAGGAGAGTCTTTAAGTCTGTTACACTAAAACTCTCAATATATTCGCCGTCAAGTTTCAAAGCACCATGCATGATGAGTTCATCCACCAAAGAATGCGTTTGCATTCGCGATAGGCGTTTCATTTGTGTACCGTGTCATCTTGGCTCGTTCACAGTCTGCACTCACATCTCTACGGGATAACAGCGAGCGTGTACACACACAGACACGCTCGTGTCGTTCCTGTGAGCAAGTGGATGTGAATGGCAGTTTTGAGTGCTGTGGGTGACAGGCTCGCCAAAACCCAGTCGGGGCTGAGGGTGGGTGTTGTGCCCACCAAGACACAGCTGACTCAGACTGTATGATGTGTGGTGAGCAGCTTTTAGTTTATGTTCTTTTGAAATGTCTCAATCATGTTTGTGTGACGTGCCAGTTTCATTGAGACCCTTCTACAATACCTTGGTCTCCCTGGGATGCCTCAGAGATGTTGACCGCGAGCTGGCTGCTGAAGGAGTTGACTCCCATCATGCCCGAGTGAGCGCCGGAGCCCGTCAGCGAGGGCAGCTGGTTATGGCTCCGTGGCACGCTGTACAGCGCCTCCGTCAGGTCTGCGGCACGCTTCAGAATGATCTCCTGTTGAGGAGACAACGTAAAAAAAGAGAGATGTAATGAAGACAGAGATGTGATATTGTTTATTAGACGTTGAACTGATTAAAAGTATAGCCTGCTGATTTATGACGTTTATATACAAATCAGCTTTTTGTGTGATTTGTTTATACCTGATTGTTATGGGGCATCCCATACAGCGCCTCCACCAGATCTGCGGCCCGCTTCAGCAGTACCTCCTAACAACACACACATTGAGTTTAGTGAAAAACTCACAAATAATATCCTCACAAACAAAGTAGAGCATCATAAATATTACATTTATTTATAAAATCTGTTTAAAGTGCTATAAGAAGTCATGTGCTTAGACACAGAGAGCGAAATTGTGATGAAGCAGGCAGAAAAAGAAGCTGTTTGATTCTAATTTACACCAACCTGTCACACACACACATGCACTGTATACACACTGAACACACACACAACCTGTGCCAAATCACACAAGCACTGATCCTGTGCTGAGATCTGTTCAAAGTCCACACACACACGCACACACGTGCTCTGTCGTTCTTCACACGGCGCGTGCGACTGCAGGTTTGCGTGTTATTTCATGGTGTTCCTGTGTAAGTCACACATCTCCTCTGGCCCACACACTCTCGTTCTGGTCTCACCAAGAGCACCAAACAGGACACGAGCGCATTAAACAGCTTTCAGAGTTTTCCATCTGCTCCATCTGTCCTGAATTTATTTCTTATGTTTCTCATTTTTTTCTCTGCTCTTTACCTGTTTACATCACGGGTGAAAGTTTTAAATCACTGACATCGCCCTGATGTTCACCTCCCTTATCGACAATAATGTTGAAATTGACCCCATTTCGTTCGGAAATGTTTTTCACTAGTTTTAAACTGAACTGTATAAAAAACTATTTTAAAGGTGCAAATATTCTATTTGCGTGTAAAAGCTGTGTGCATAATGTTCAACCAAATCATACTGTTACATTTTTTTTAGATGCACAAGCAATGCCAAGAGTAAGAATCTGGAGGCGAATTCACAAAACATTATCAAGAAAATTCTTCTTAACTGCCATATTGTTTCTTAAACTTTAATTTTAGGAATAGTGAAAATGTTCTTAAGAAAATATTTGAGAACTTCTTAAAAAGAAAAATTCTTACGAGCTTCCTATAAATTATCTCAAGCACAAGCTTATATTTTGTCTTAAAGTCCACGTGAACCGGAGTCGCGATCGTTTTACTTCCGAATTCTGACGCACTTCAAAGTGAAACAGAATTTAGAAATAGAAAAAATGTGGGTGTGGCTTGTTTTTACTGCGATTTGATTGGATGCATAAAAACAGCCTCAACTGAGAGTTGAAGGGAGGAGTAAACAGATGCTCCGGCCCAGACCCATTGAGAGAGAGAGTCGCGTCTTCTCCATTGACGTTCCAGGGTTTTGGACTCCCGTTGGCAGAACTCTCTCTCTCTCAATGGCATTGCTTACGTCATTTAAGATGGATAGTCATTTCAGGGCGGAAGTGCATTTTCAAATTTGAACTGAAGATTATGAGGGTACATGAATTTTAAAAAGAAAATCACCCACATTGATAAGATATTTACTAAAAACGCTGCAATATTTCACGAAAAATTAAGAATGATAATTTTTATTTAATTTGGACTTTAAGAACAGTTTCGTGAATCCGGCCTATGCATCTCAGAATACACAAAATCTAACCGTAAGTCACTGAATAAAACGTGGAATGAGGTTTTATGTTGCTATTTGTAAACAAGATAGCTAGAATCCAGACAAGGTTGCTCTCTTGCTCTCTTTCTCTCTTTCTCTCTTTCTCTCTCTCTCTCTCTCTCTCTCTCTCTCTCTGAGTCATGTGTGTATGGTGGGGGTGTTGGTACAGAAGAAGTCAGAGCTGGTATTATGGCAACCTCTACTGGATTTCCCTGGGGTATTACACTGAGACAAGGTGTGGGCTTACCACACACACTTCATATGAGAGGCAGAACAAAACACAGAGTAAACACAGACAATGACCCAAAGAACTACAGATGCTGTTAATGTGAAGAAGATAAGATATGAAGAAATGGCAGACATAAATCCAGGATACAGAAAGCAGGACACCAGATAAACAGTAAAACTCACAACGAGAGGACAGACACTAAGAGATGAGCGGAGAGAGAATGAAAGAAGAAGGAAATGTGCAAAAGTGTGTGCGAGAGTGAGAGAGTGAGAGAGAGAGAGTGAGAGAGAGAGAGAGAGAGAGAGAGAGAGAGAGAGAGAGGGGGTTGTTTTTCCCCTCTAGAGTCAACAGGTAAGAGGCAGATGGGTCTCTTCCAAACCTATCATTACTGTACTGTGAAAATAACAGCCTACATCTGTACACACCTTCTCATGCACACACCGAGACCACGCCAGCTCAATTCCCAATTAAACTATTATTTTTATATTCACATTATAGCACAATTTAACTCCTAAACTTCATTAAACATTATAAAACAACAAAAAATTCTCATTTCTACAACTTTTTTAAGACACAATTTAAGATTTACATAAATTATAGGGCTGTCAAACGATTAGTTGCATCAAAAAGTTTTAGTTTAAATACATTTGTGATGGGTTTATCTACACATACACATCGATGCACATATTTAAGAAAAATATGAAATTATTAAACATTTATATATTATTTTAATTATTGGTAAAAATAAATAAAAACATCTAAATATTTCTTAAATACAGTATAAACATGTATGTGTATGTTTTTATTTT
This sequence comes from Triplophysa dalaica, assembly GCF_015846415.1. Taxonomy (NCBI): domain Eukaryota; kingdom Metazoa; phylum Chordata; class Actinopteri; order Cypriniformes; family Nemacheilidae; genus Triplophysa; species Triplophysa dalaica. Next base: position 4,188,225 of record NC_079557.1, read on the forward strand.
GGATGGGATTAATCGTTTGACAGCCCTTATAAATTATAAATACATTTATATTTTATAAATATAAAAGTTGTATTTAGCACTGTTGTCATCAAAATAAATCTAGTCATTTTCCATTTAAATATATCCTCAAAATCGGCTTTATCATCAACTTTTGGTTATTCTGCTACAATAAAAACCACAGCTAGCCCTAAAACACACACGCACCAGAAACACACAAATATGTGAAACGTCGACTTCATTCTAGAAAGAACCTTTTGCAGATTGATGATATGTATCTCAGTCATCATCTGCCTCTGTGTTCTCTAAACATGGCTCTCGACTTGATGCCAGGCCACGAGGCCTTTGCAAAAACACCAAAAACCTTTGGCCGAGTGACTAAACACACTGTGTGGGTTACATTTTTAAGGAATAACTGAGTGAGATCCAGGCCGTGGAAACCAGCAGCTACTGTAATGTTCTGTGGAGTTTAACTTTAACTGCTCATCAGGGAGTGTGTTTCTCTGCCAGTGTTTGTGCGGTTGTGAACGTACACACATGCGTGTGAGGATCGGGGGGCATATGGAGATGGGGGGGCATTAGGCTTCCTCCTCATCCTCCTCCTCATTTACTTGCATTTCCCACGACAAAATATGACCTTAGAACTAACAGTCTTTCCCCAGCCAATCAGCTGTGAGCAATAACGATCCTCACAGATGGCTCAAGTCAATGACAAACACGAGAGGCAGTGAGAGTGAGAGAGAGTGAGAGAGAGACCTTGTGCTCTGTTCTTCTCCTACCTATTCAACTAATATAGGCATAAGTTATTCATTCATATCAACACATTACTAGTTTTGGGATCTGAATGAAACATAAGAAAAGTAAAACCAACGCAAACGGGATCATCTTTTGGTATAATATAAACGCCAGTAAACCCTCCCTGCCTCTGCCCATCTGTACATGTCTCTTTGGTTGTCCCCTGCTCGCTTGCCCGATGCTGTCCAGGTATGGGGCTCTTGTTCGACGCCGCCTCCCCGCCGCAGTTCCCTGTGTCCGGCCCCAGCCGCCCGACCTGTCCCTGGTTGAACACTGCTCTGCCATCCACACCCAGTGGGTAATCTGTCACCAGCACAGCTTTGGCACTGGCAGCATACCTTCTTCTCTCTCTCTCTCTCTCTCTCTCTCTCTTACATACCCTCTCTCTCCTTTGCTCTCCAGTCCCCTCTTCCCTCTGGCCGTGGCTCAGTTCATTAATCTCCATTATAAAACAGAAGTTAGTTAATGTCTCTCATGCTTGCTGGCTACGACAGCCCGCCATGGGCCCTTTGGCACAACATGAACACACACACACACACATGAAACTACACAAACACACACAATTGCATAGCTATTCGCACGCCCACAAAAACACACCCTTATATGCATTCACAAGTACAAGTGAAAAAATATGTGATGACTAACACATTAAAGACAAGGAGTTGTTGCTTTCTTTGTACATGAGTGTCTTGTGGCGTGGGCTTGCATCTATGTTTTGTTCGAGTGTTTGTGTTTGTATGATCAGTAGGGTTTAGATAAAGTGAAAAAGCAACATGTGTCTTAACTCGACTATGGTGTCTAAATATTTTCGTCTTAAAGAGACAGTTCACCCAAAAATGAAAATTCTGTCGTCATTTGCTGACCCTCTTGTTATTTCAAACCTGTTATAATTTCTTATGCAGAACACATAATGAGATAGTTTGAAGAATGTTAGTAAACGAACAATGTCCATTGACTTGGTTTTGTGTGCATACAATAGAAGTGAATGGTTACCATCGTTGTTCGCTTTCTTAATAATATCTTCTTTTGTGTTACGCGGAAGAAAGAAAGTCATACAGGTTTAAGATGACAAGAGGGTGAGTAAATGATGACGGAATCTGGATTTTTGGATGAACTAACGCTTTGGACACCAGCTGTATATTTATATTTGATTAATATACACAAATATAGAAGTTCTTTACATTGAAAATGTAGTTTTTAAACCACGGTTGGGTAAAATATGGATAAATCACCCTTAAATTAAAATAAGCAAAAATGAAATGTCCATCATTTTAGAACATGTGCATGTAACTGTGAGTTTGTACTGAATGAAATATGTGTGATGTCATAACAAAAGCGGATTGTTCGTTTTGTTTCAGTCTATGCGTGTGTGCGAGTTGTAGTGTGTGGTTTCCTGTCAAGGTATTATGTGTAATCAGAACTGTGAGCACTTTAACACTGGTCTGAATTCAGTCCTGATCAATATCCTAATGCACAGTGTCTCATTTATCACTAACAACATCGCTTATCGGCACTCCATGGCTCTCCTCTCCTTCTCTTCTACTGCTGAATACAGCTGCTTCTCCAACCAAAACCTACAACTATAAAAATGCAAAAAACTTTTTCAAATCCAAACAGGAAAGAGTTTCATTCCAGTAACACAAGACGGTACCGAAAGAGAAAAAGGAACTGGTTCGGGGAGGGGTGTTGGGTATAAAATGATTTCAAACAGCCACAAGGTGAACAGACTGTACAGTTGCGCTCGGTGGACTCAGCTTTACTTCATTATTTATGTGCCGTCTACAGAAGCACCGCTGGCTACTTTACACTCGTACCCTTCACATTCCCTACAAACTATTTCACATCACACTTTCTCTGCCCAAACAAAAAGCCCTCTCAAATTAAGTCTGCCAGCACGAATCAGTCCACGCTCCCTGTAGTCATGGTGCTCCATAATCTCGATATTACTTCAAGGCTCAATACTTACTCCGTTGAACCCCCTAATGAAATGCGATCAATGATTGATAAGGTGGCAGTTGCCCTCTAGTAGACCCGCTGATGATTACAGCCGGTCGGCCCGTGCATCTGACCCCGCTCTGGGCTTTAGAGGTGTGCCACCTGGCCCAGAGAGAGACAGGTACCGGGCCTCGTGTCTTATTAGCCGACTGTCGAGGTGTAAAGATCTGCCGCCTGCCAGGCATACAATTAGTCATCCTGTGATCTTTATTACTCAAGGGTGGTGGTCTTTCTTAGAAGACCCCCATTTTTACACCTTCCCTTCCTCACCCGGGAGCTTCAGTCATCAGGTGATAAGACCTAGCGGATGGTCCCTTGCGTCACAGGTTGAGGACGTAGCTGGAGGAGAGAGAAGTCCCTCTTGTGATACTGTACCAAGAGGGATCTTCTGTCGGAGAATGAAGGAACTGGCCTTGGTTATTTCATATACTGTAAAAAAATCTTTACTGCCTTCAATTTTAAAGTACAATTAACTTGGCTTTACAAGTAATTTTTTACATTGTTTCAACACATTAAAATAAGTTATGCAATTTCAATTTATATCTGGCCAACATTTAAGAGTAAAATTTGAATTAACCAGCACTTAAAAATTTGTGTTAAAGAAATGTAAAAAAAAAACTCCCAAGAGAGTCAGAGTCATTATAGTTTTGAATTTAGTTTTATTTATATTTTAAATTAGCTTTTATTTTTAGATCTTTAGTTTTTATGTTAATTTTGGTATATGCTTTAGTCTTTTTATAATTTATTTGCTTATTTTTTATGTTGCTATATAATATTAATTAATTTCTATTTTAGTTTTATTATTTTGTTCATTATTATTATATTAGTGCTTTAAACTTTTTCAATTTATTTTCGAGGCATCATTTTAACTTTTCCTTTCGTTAAGTGGCAAAAAAAATGACTAAATGTTACGTTTTTCGCATTATTTTTAGGTCAATAATTTATTTTATTTCAATGAAGAGAGACTTTTTCAAAAGTAAACTAGTTTAGTAAACTAAAATAACCTTTTAGCAAGTACAGTGTCTTAAGCAGGGGTCAAAATATTTAAGATTTTTTTCTAGGTCATTAGTGATCAAATTTGTAATTTAAGTAACTTTCAATATATAAACTATTAATAAAGAGACTAAAAATGCATTCATTAAAACATAGGTAAATACATATTTAATGAGGAACAGAAAAACTGCAAAACCTATTTTGGTTCTGGATAGCCGGATGTTTAAGGGACGGACCGGCTCGCACCCCTCACGATGAGCACTCACGGAGGCATGTTAGTTGTTCTCTGACCTGTGAGATGTTTTGGATGATCTGCGTGTTAATCTCTTCAATCCACCGGCCAAAAGACAGAGAGCATGCTTGATGCAACATCAAGATGCTGAACTCCTCTGCTTTTCCTTTCCACAGATCTCTACAACAGCGTATCACAGCATGAATTCATCTCTAGACTTCTTGCCCCCCGCTGTCTGTGTGTGGCTGAGTGTGTGAAGTGTATGTGGCCGGGTGGGTCACAAAAAGTAGCACAGAAGCTCTGCAGTTCATTCAACACAGGTAACAAGGTGAGTCTGTTTGACTCTAGATTGGCCCGGCACTCGACTCTCTGGCCCTGAAGGCTGTCTCCCGACAAGCCAGTTTCTATCTTCCTTTCCATATTTTTTCCTCTTTTTTTTCCCCGTGCTTTCTTTCTAGGGGCTCAATTATGGAAGGATGGTTCTCAAGCGCCTGGCGAGAGCAGATCAGCTGACCCGGGAGAGCAAGCCATCCGACAGGTCCCCTAACAATGATAAATCACATACACACACTGAGGCTGGTGAGCAGCGGTCCACCACACGCCAGTGTTACAGAAGCAACCTGACACACACACACACACACACACACACATACATACATACATGCTTACTATAGTAATAAAGTACTTAACTGATAAAAGTATAATGTGCCAACATGCAAATGCATGTTCTAAAAAATGAGTTGAAAAAAAGTTAAAACTCACTGTATATGGATGAGTTGAATTAATATAAAAACATTTAAAGTAGTAAGTTGAAATGATCTGAAAAGCCAACTTGATCTTGCATAAAAAATAAAAAGCAGCAAAAAATACGTTTAAAGTTTAAAGTGTGTTGAGCGGACCGGGGCAAGTTGTCACATAGGTACGTTTTGCAATCTCTGAAATTGATTACCAAGTCGAAATGCACTTATGTTTGTTTTAAACATTGGTTTGAAAATGTAACGTGTCTTTAAAATAAATAAAAAATATATTCCAATAGCATTGCATTTTTACAAACTAACACTATAAAAAACAACACTGGCTTTATATTGGGAACACTATCGGTTGCTAAAAGAGATCACTGCTATCCAGGTGTCTGAAAGAGTGGATCTCACAGCCTGTTAACCTCCTGGCAACCTGGGACTGTCTGCATGTGTCCCGAATGCCAGCGAGAAATACAGGACCCTGAATCACGTCCATATTCTTGATCTATCTGGACAGAAAGGTGCTTGCTGACGGCCAAACCTGGGACTGGAAATGAAATTATAGATAAACCTGATACACGTCTGGGCCCAGCAAAGGTCGCCAGGCGAGCACAGCTGGGTTTCTAAATGCTGGGGCCATCACTGGCAAGCTTACACATATTAAACACACTCACACACACAAAAAAGCAAACACCTACAAAGATATGCATACACACATGTACACACACACTAATGCAATATTGCAAAGGGATGCAAACACGCACACATAAACAAGCACACTCTGATGTTGCGAATCTCATTTTGGAGATAATTAAACACTTACAAAATGACTATGTATTTAAAAATAAATGCATATATCAAAACAAATAAATATAAAAGGCCCAAAAATAAATATACGCTCACTTCTCTTTTAGATATGTAGGTTATACTGTACAAAAATACTGGAGTGACACAAATGAGGATATTCATGCATAACTTGGAACATGGTTATTTACTTAGCTTTTTATTTGTTTATTTATTTGCTTATTTGCATGCCTCGATTACTTATTCATTCCCTTAGTTATTTATTTACCTACGTACTGCTTTATGTATCTACTTGCTTATTTATTTATAGGACCGTGTCAAAAATGCTCGGCACCGGGAGCGAAATACAGGCGGAGGAGAAAGCGTCAACATTCTTATTGAGTTTTCCTCTCGAATGTATAAGTATATAAGAGGTGATGGCTGGCGGCCTCCCCTCGCCACAAATCACGGCATCAAAGCAGCCAGACAATGTATGCTTACTATTAGTATCAATTTACAAATAAACTGCTTTTTTGGTGACTGGATCTCAGATGTCAGAATTTGATAAATGGTTTCAATTTGGCAACTGTTTCAAAATGTCAGTCCGCATCAGATCTGATCCCCTCCTACACCAGCGCCCTGCCCGAAAGAATCTCTCTCACTTAGCTTCCTGCCTTTTTAGGGGAAAATAATCTTTTCATACTAACCAGGCGGCAAACCGCCCAGGGCACCTGACTGCACATTCGGTTTCCGTGCTCGACTCGGTGAGTGTGCACACATGTGTGTTTTGCATATACATACACCCCGTCCTCATGCGTTTCTCCTTTTTTCCAACAGATTTGTTTGCTTTTTGCTGCTCCAAAGTGGAAACGAGTCACCAGCTTGGATATAACCCCCATCTCACCCTTTCAAAGCCGGTATCGCACAAACAGTGGCTTTTTCATTCACAAGCCCTTATGAGATGTTCTTTCTACGCTATCAAACAGAAGGCCCTCAGGCTTTGAGAATCAAGGTTGGGTTGGCGGACTTGGGAAAACATTTGAAGTACAGATGCAGTGGCAAATCTAATGCTGAAATATTCAACGTACTGTTTTATGTCCGTCTCGCATACATTTTAGGCTCACTTTTACATTTATGTCATGTCGATGCTGGACAGGTTGTGTGATTTGAAAATACACCCAAGAAAACAATAACTTCAGACCACCACACTAACCTTAGGTAACCTCTCCGGGTCTCCGGGGTGACGAGGAATGACCTTTTGTAACCTCTGGAAGCCGTAGTCTATGGTGGGTTCATTCAGAGCTGTAGGAGAAACAGAAAATATGTTTTTTTTTATTTAACTGGTTAAGTTTTGAAGACACATGATGTCTTTTATCCTCAGTGATTAATACTCAGCAAGTAACATTTATGCATTTGGCAGGATGACGGGTGAATTACGGTGTATTCATTTCATGAACCATTTGAGCTTCACGCCCCTGTACATTTATCCTCGTATATTTGTTTACGTCTGTCCCGGTGGCATCAACACGGGCCTCCGCCTGCGTGAATTTGTTTCATGAAGTGTTTTGCGAGGCCCTGTGGCCTGTCTTTCCCACCGCAAGCTTCTTTTTGTCACAAACTCTAACCTTTCCTGCCTAATTCAATTCCTTTCTTCTCCCTCAACTCTTCGAGGCTTCTACGCTTAGCCTCTCTTACCCATTTCTCGCAATAGGAAAAGCAGAAAGAAACACCCGGAAAGCAGTTAGGGAGATATTCCTCCATAATCAAGCCCATTAATCATAAAAGGCTGTCAAATTTGACTTTGGGGACAATTTGTCAGCCTTCTTGCCCGGTTCTCTTTTGTCACCGCTCCTTCTTGTATTCCGTAAGGATGATTGACAGTCCAAATGCCGGCGAGTAGAATACCTAGTTTGCGCTAATATGCATAAGCGGTCCTTTCATGAATAAGAATAAGGTGGCTGCGCGGGAGCAGGGGCCTCTTTTCAAAGGGCCCGGCGTCGTTTGTCGTGCGCTTCAAATAGATGTTATTACCATTATAACAATATTTGTTTTCTTTCCTCAGGAATGGCCCTCGCCGAGCTGCTAAATCAAATTTGTTTGAGAAGGTTTCACGGCGGGGAGGAGAAAAGCATTCGCGGAGTGACGGGCTGACGAGTAGGGGGTGTTTGGGACTCGGCGGGCCCGTGGTCTCTCGGGAGGCTGCGAGAGAGGCGCTGTGGATCTGGTTCAAGAGAAATGCTCGCTGATCAAATGCAGTTTGATTAGGTTCGGTAAGTGATGTGTCACTTTTTTGTTGTGTCATTTCTTGACCGCCTGCCATGAGATAACAGACAGAAAAGATAAGAAAGAGACGGATGGATGGATGGATGGATGAGAAGAAAGAAAGAAAGAAAGAAGGAAGGAAGGAAGGAAGAATGGAAGAAAGAGATAATGAAAAGTAAAGGAATGAAAGGAAAAGTAAATAAATAAAGAGAGAAAAACAAAAGAAAGAAAAGAAGAACAGAAATAGCTATTTCACATAAATATCCAATAAAACTTGGAATAGAGGAAGGATGGATAGATCAGTGATGGATGGAGGGACAAAGTAAAGAAGGAAAGAAGGAAAAGAAAGAAAGAAAGAAAGAATGAATAGATAAAAGATACGTGTAAAAAATAAAAAGAGGAAAACAAAACAATAGAAAAAGACAAATAGCTATTTTAGATTCAATCCCATAAAAATTGAAGAAGAAGAAAGAAAGAAGAAGAAGAAAGGAAGGAATAAAGGACAGATGGATGAATAAGTGATGGATGGATTGAAGAATGAAAGGAAGGTAGGAAAGCAAGATAATCATGTAAAAGCAAAAAGAAAAGAATAGAATAGAATAGAATAGAAAAGAAAAAAACAAAACAAAAGAAGAAAGAAAGAAAAAGAGCTAGAGAGAGAAAGATAGAAGGAGAGAAAAAAAGAAAGAAAGAAAGGACGTCTGTAATAGCAAATTCATATAGCAATCCCATAAAACTTGTACTTTATTGTAGCACTGGACAGAAGACACAGGGAGGAGGGGTTTGTCTCTCTATCACACCCCCAAGAAATTAAGCCCATTACTTCTCTTATTAAAATCCCCCTGAACTCTGACCCCAGCGCCCCATTGGCTGCCTGCAGGGCCTCTGTCCTCTCAGCCAATCGATACGGCTTGCCTCCCGCCGAGAAGTGGGAGTAATTGGAGAGTGTGTGTGCGCGGGGCAAACCCTGACCCCGCCTGCATTACACAGCCCATATGAAGATAGATTGCCTGATTTAGTGTAAACATATGCTGCAATTCTAGCCATCAGTGCCACTTTCTCTGTCGTAATTTGTATTGATTTTTTCTCCCTTCCTCTCAGCCATCCACGCGTCTTTGAGGTGCCTGACGTGCGATTCGAAAAGGGGAAGATAATGCAGTTCGGTGAAGAGGTGGCGAGAGGGCGTGCGCGTGCGGGCCCGAGCGTCAGATGAGACGAGGAGAGGGATGTATATTTATTATTAATTTAATCATCTCCTTATTGCGAGCGCTGTGGGGCTGCGCGTCTCTTTTCTCTTTATCTTTCACACTCGAAGGTTATAGCGCGTTCCGCAGAGATCTACCGATGCTAAATAGAAGGTGGCTTTGGAGTGTGAGGAAACAGTGCAAGATTAATATGATTTCCTCTTTCAGATGTCCGGTGGGAGAAAACAACACCACGAGCTGCCACAGAATTAGGTAAAAGAGACACTTGTACTGAATTTATTACAGCTGATGCTTTTGTATTTTTCAAATCCTCTTCTGTACCTGATCATCACCACTGCACCCTGCATCCTCGCCCTTCAACGCGTCGTAATCCTCTCACGCAAAACCAGAGAACGCTTGACCTATAGCATGCAGTTAACCTGAATTGGACACAGCTCGCCGCGGCTCTATCTATCTAGCAAATTAGACCTAGTGCGTGCAACTCTGAAATCAATCCCAGCATACTCTCTGGTATTATTACACACTACACGGATGTCAGAGGTCATATTGGGCTGACTGGGAAAGCACTCAACACTTACCAATTCATGATAGCCAAACATAATGAGGGCAATGCTTTCTAATGCATTACGAGTCTGATATATTCTGGAAAGAAATAAAACAACAGAAATTTGTTTGTATAACTAACACATAAAAATAAAAAAATAGGATACTGTAAATGTAATTGCTGTTGACACAAGTCTCTGAACGACCACAGCATTTTGTTTATTTCAATGGATGCCTATGGAATGCACACACACCCATAAGATAATATAGCTTGAATGCATACATACAGTATACACGTTACTGAAAACTTTACAAAACTTGTACAGTTATTTTAAGTTGGCCTGCATCTCCCACAGACCTCCAGAAATTATCAAAACACTTCATTTCTCAGACGCCTGAAAATCCCGATCCCCACAATTCCAACCCATCTACAGCCAAATATGTATACACTGCATTTGTTTACATCTAGGCTTACATCTATTTACCCTCCTCTGTTTTTCTATTTACATTCTCGTATCCCCACTTTCCAAAAGGGCCTCCGACCGATCATGTTTCTTTCTCCCGATGGCGTCTGCATTTTCATCACGGGAGCTCTTTAGGTGACATATCTATTCCCATTCTCTCCTCTTTAACCCCCATGATGTCGTGATCGTAAGCATAGTCACGCCCCCCCGGCCAAACTTGTGTCTACGGTATTCAGAGAGAGGTTATTTCGGCGGTCTCCCTCTAACGCAGACTGAACGATTTCAGATGGAGCCCACGGTCCATCTAAAACACTTGATCAAGCCATACGCCGTCCGTGGGAGACGTTTTGATGGAATGGGGAATTTGATGCCGGGTTGGATTCCGACACAACACGCTGCAATTTCTCATTTTCATGTGCTACATGATTGATACGGGAGGGAATCGCTCTGAGCGGGCGGCTTTTCCACCTGCAGCACTTAAATTGGCCGTCTACTCTTTAGGGGGAAGACATTTGCGGATGCACAACGGGGCGATGTGAGGGGTGCGAAAGGAAAGGAAGCGATTTGTTTTCCTGCTCTAGTCTGCAAGTGTCGCTCCCGCTGTCGCTGCCGGGTCGCCGATCTAGCTTGTTGACAAACGTCTGAAGACCCCCTATAGCGTGCCATTGATTCGAACCCGTCCGTCATTGCATCAGAAAGGTCAGAACAGATGCAAACGTGTTGCCCATGCGGCCACGACCAGAGCCTTCGCTATGAAGGGAAAAATCTGAATGCACACCACCGCACCACTCTGAAAGAATAAAACAAGAAGTGAGATTCAAAGTGCAAGTTCTGATCAATCATTGCGGAGCTCTCCTTGCAACCCCCAAACACCCCAACCTCCTCTTCCCTGGATCGATCCTCATAGAAATTTCATGAACTTTAAACTGTGATTGACAGTAGAGGCAGGCCGCGCAGGCTTCTTTAAAGTGGAAAGCCACCAGGGAAGATGAAGAGAAGCCCACCCCGGCCTCTTCAAGCACACCGACAACAGAGAGCTCCGCTCACACTGAAACAAACCGCACACTTTTAATTACGGCTGGAACGCGCTCCGCTGTTATGGCGGCAATTAGGAAAGCCGAGATACGTGATCTGACCTTAGTTTACCCCTGTGTGACATCACACCCTGAAATACTGTCTGGCTTTCTCTGGGCGAATAATCAACAAATGATTCTCGCTTACAGCCGGCCGCTAAATTAAAGGAGAGTGGTGGGGCGTCTTTATTTCGGGAATTCACAGGGTAAGTTATATCGCTGGTGTCATGCGTGTGCGTGCGAGAAAAAAATTAGGAATGTAAGAAGAGGAGCATTTGATGAGCTACAGAGGGCTTTTCTACACCAGGGGAACGTGACTTTCCTTTACAGAGCCTGGATTCATATTCACTATCAAAGGAGACACTTTTCTCTTTAAGAGGAGACCTGTGGAACCAATGTTGGATAATTAGTCATTTCACGGGGGGACACTTTAGGCGGTGGCTCCAAAATAATAACAGCCTCCTCAGGTGGGGGAAGTATGGCTTTGAGGCACACTTTCTTGACGTGTCACTCAACTTAATCAAGGCACTACAGAGGCAATTACCCAGCGGATGATTAACATATCTAGCCAGCACGACAAACGGATGCGAGCGGTAATCAGCAGGACTGCGTCACTGGTGTGTCTCTGAGGAGAGTAGAAGAAAACGAGAGTGAACGAGTGGACTTAAAAGAAGGATTTCATGTCACCTCCACTTTTCTTTTTTAGCTTGTCTCGAGTTATGGGAAGAGTTGGTTTTGTCCTCGGTTGTGTGTGATTTTAGTAAAGCAACAGCAAAACTGATCATGCCATTTTACATATTAAATGAGCCCTTTAAATTTAAATTCCAAACCTGTATGACCTTATTTCTTTCTTCTTTTGGATTAACTACGCCTTTAAATTACAGCAACTTACTGTTAGCTAAAATAGCAATTTGATAGCTACTGTTAATGCAACTGACTAATAAATGCCATAGTCAGGATGATGTTGACAGACCACCTCCTAGAGCGAGTCTCTCAATCACATCAGCGTCCAAGCTGTGAAACAACCGTACGAAATGATGACATCATACCGGGTGCCGCTCTACGTGCTCGGCAGTCCCGCGGAGCTCATCCAGTGGAACGTTACGCTAATGTGTTCCATCTGCCCGCGCAGAGGATGAAAAGGTAACAAAGTGGCCCATTGTTCCACGGTCTGGGCAACAAGTGAACTGCTCCTGGTCCCTCTCCGAGCTGCGTGTATGGGAACAGCCTTTGAGAAACATCAGGCACCGCGTCCACCGGGCTTGTGCCATTAAGCTTAAGTGCCAGATTTAAAGAGCTTGTGCGCCGGACGGCGCCAGAACTTCTGGCTGATGTGCGAACACAAAAAGCAGGTTCCAAAACCAGCCCGTTCCATTAAGTTGCATACCAGCTGGGAGCTCCTTGGTTTTCCAATCAACTCTTTTGGCCCCAGGCTGCGGCAATTACATTCACTCAAACTAGATTGAGAAAATCTTTGTTGTGGGGCTTTGACATCCAATCCCACCCTTACACCGATGCCCGACGTCTGTTCCAGCACCGCGACACTACATTTCCGCAGGACTCTCAACAGAGCTTCAATTCAAAAACAAACACAGTTCGAAGCACTATAAAGTTTTACATTCACTTTTGGCAATAGCGTAATGTATGAAGTGTGCTGCAGATGAAGATTTAGAGACCAAAAACAGTGTACGCCCAGAGTAACCCCACGGGAGCGATGCAGCCTAGTCTACAACCCCATGGTGGCCATTAGCTTCACAAAACAACCCCTTTTCTACAATTGCTGCTCAAACAAGGAGAGATTTAGGATAGCGAGAGTAGACAACTAGTTAGGCAGGTGCTCAAGGTGGTCGTTTATTCTGCCACTGCGTAACCCAGCACCCTATTGAGGAGACCCTTAGTTCTTGAAACAAAAGGTCTCGGGTCTCAACAAAGATGCTACAGCTCTTGTTTGCGATGCCAAAGGCTGTCAGCCTGAAGAACATCAGGCATGTTCTGACAGGCACTTAGCTGCCCTGGAGACCAGTATACTTTATATTAACAGTCCCGCACCTCCAGTACTCTCAGCCACTGTCTCCAGGATATTGTGCAATTGCTTGGAATGCATACAGCACCGCTAGGGGAATAAAACCCTTTTCCCTCTCAAGAAGATGTAAGGATGCTTCAGACACAACTGTTGTTTTATACTGATGCATTTCCTTGACTGCAATTAAATAAATCAAATAAAATGATATGGACAAATGGTCCTGTTCCTGTTGCGTTTATGGGTTGATACCCGAGGGACAAAATGTACAGTATAGCTTGGATGAAATCCTTGCCAAATGCATAAATATAAATGTAATTCTCAACTTTTTAAATAAAAATTCAATGTGCAAACTGTTGTCTTCATGTTACACAAACACATTGTTTTTTAATAGTGTAGCAACCAAACAGGCTTGTTTATAAAGTACTATAGGTACAAGTTGGCAAACCAGGGGCGTGATGTACTACCTTTCTGTCATTTAGCTGTATCAAACTGAATACATTACTTCTCGTCACATGTATTATTATGATTATTATGGCAGTGGCAGTAAGTTACTGATGATTGGGAGGGTTGTGTTAGCGTAAGCTGGATCCATGCCGCCAGTCTCAAAGCTTGTAATGTATAGATCAATGTGGCCGTAGGGGAAAGACGATCAATGGCTGTTGAGTTATTGCAGTATTTGGCTACTGATTTTAGAGACCTGTGTTTTCCCAGGAAAGTCAATACCCTCAGGCACTTCACACTCATCTCGCCCTCCTTCCTCCAAACCTAACACCTGGGGAGTCCTAACCCCCAGAGAGAGAGGAAGAAAGAGAGAGACAAGCACTCGTGGACTGAAGGACTTAATGATGCATGCAGGCAGAAAGCAGAACTAACACAGAATAGAAGTGAAGAAGATTTCTCCAGTGGGACAATGAGACAGAAGAGGGTAAATGTGTGAAAGAGTGCAGTAATAGTTATCAGGTACCAGCTGCAACACAGAAAGTGAGAATGGACTTAACATTCTGCTAATCTAACAAGATGTCCAAACTAGCCCGTGCCACACATGAAAGGAGAGCCAATCTTTGACATTCCCTGTAGTGCTAGCTAGCGTTGGGAAGTAGCTAGTGGAACATCAACAAAATCACAAAGTCGGTCCGATTACAGTGATTCTCAAAATGTTTCGTTGTAAGGCCCCTATTGTGATGGTTTTATTGGTTTTATTGTGATGTTTATTGCTTTGTGGCCCCCCAAATAAAGACTTAAAGATTTTTAATTAAACCAAAAACATATTTAAATATAAAATGTTGGTGGTCATATATTTCTGATGTTTCATTGCGCAAAATGTATCATAGATTTCTATATTTCATTAAATGTAACTCAACCATGTGATCCCGGATCCATCTCGGGGGTCCCCAGTTTGAGAATCACTGTTTACTGTACAATCTTAAAAAATATATATATTTTAACAAATCTATTGTTTATACAATAATTTACACAGATTTATAGAGATGTTTCTACAGTATCACTTATGCAAATGAAAGCACTACTAACACATTTTTTATATTGATATTAATTGGACTGCACAGTAAAAAAACATGATCTTTGAACATGTAATTTCGGAACCAAACTCTTCATTTGCTATAAGAAGCAAAAATATAAAAAAATATATGATTTTTCTTTATTCCTACACATTTCTTTATGTCTCCACTGATTGTACGAGGCGTTATCTATTTCGCAACACTAAAATTTGTAAAAGGTGCTACAGACATAAATTTGAATTGAACTGAATATTTCCGAACAGTTCAAATGAATTGTTTAAAAAAATTCATAAAATACTGAATTCTATTTATCACAATTATAATATTATAAAATATAAAATTAGGTTAAATGCAGTCTATAAATTAACCAACCTTTATAGATTTAATGCACTCTACGTCACTTCGGATAAATGTTTCACAAACTACAAAAATATTTAAAAATATTTTAAGTTTGTCCGTTTCAAACATTGTTCAAATCTAAATCAGACCCTCATTTTCTGGCTTATACTAGTTTGTTTAGTTTATGTCTATGGGCTGTTCCCTCAACACAAGTGTAACAGCAAAGCAACAGCCAGCTGTTTCAGAAAGCTGAAAATTTCCCACAACAGCCTCAGATGCTTCTGACAGATGACCATGAGATCACTTCCTGTGCTGGCGTTAACACTACTGTATAGAAGACATGTCTCTGAGCATTGCTACTTGTCTTTCACCATAGATTAGACCGTCAGCCTACAATCGGTGCAATGGGCATATTGTGCGCCTTTGATGCACTGCTTGGCTCCATTACTGCTAATGAAAGACAGATAAAAGGAATATGATAAAAATAATGTGTGTCTGCGCAGAGATGCTAGTCTCTATTCCTAATGTACAGTACAGTACGTATCCACCGATCCCCCTCCCAATCCCTACGGCCTGGACGCTTAATTTCAGATGACCTAAATGTATCTCTTTCAAAATATTCGAACTGGCTGGCGTTCCTTTGGAAGCGTCTGACGATAAGGAGTGAGTTTGATTCGAGCTGGAATGCAGTGTAAAGTTGAGCTCACTGAGGCTTATGGGAAATCTCTTGTGGGAAAGACATCATTGAGGTTAGATGCTTTCTCATTCCTCTTCAATTATACACAGTCTGCCTATTTAGTATTTAAAAGCCTGCTTCATTTCGTATTCATGAATATCACACGTCTATGGCACAATAAACATGATGCCGGATGTACGTCCGTGCATCCATGGTCTAACATATGTACGCGTGAATCTAATTTGCAGTGTACAGAGATGCATTCTGGGAAACAAGATTAGGCATGCATTGTCCGAAAAGGTATATTGTCTCTTACAGGAAACTATTTTGTAAAAGACAAAAGAAGAAGTTTGATGAACTTGGTTTCTATAAATTCATATAAATGAATATAAAGTAACTATACATTCGATTTTTTATACAATGATGTCTATTTTTGTAGTCATATGTCCAAGACCCTGTCCTTTATCTTGTGTGACCTGACACTTGAGTTCTATCTCTGCTTTCTGATTCTAAGATATTCCACACGTCCGTCCCATTCATCTTTACAATTTGCAAGAGAATATTCTTTTGAACTTTAAGAAAAAATTCAAGCCATTCTCAATGCGGGATTCGTAAAAGCCACGCACAGTACAGCTGTCAGTCAAATCACCTTGTCGGCCCAAGCAGACATTAGCATTGCAAAGCAATGGCCGAAAGCAAGACAGGCTCGTCCACTCCATTGTAAAAGTGTCTCTTTTTGCTGCTTACACGGCCAGTGCATCTGAATGAGAGGCGCTTTTAACAAAGAGAACGTGAAATACATTGAGATAAAGCTGATGTTTTACAGACAGACCTAACACAGACCTGACATTTTCTTATCGGACCAAACAGTCCTCGATCTGACCTTTCGCCTGCCTTGACTGGCATCTGGATTATTCTGATGAAATAATCTCTGGATGAAAAGCATCGATTTGACTAAATGATACTCGGACACAGGAGAACGGACATCGGCTAAAGGTAAAGACACAACCGACATTGTGGAACAAGCACGTCGTCTTTAAGGACCAAAAAGCATATTTATATGCCAACAAAGACAGGAGAAGCACTTGTGGATGAAAAGACATGCAAAGATCAACCTATAAAAATTTGATGCTCCAGGCAGTGGTAAGTGTTGTATACCTGTGTAGACAAAGCGCCCAGGAGCTCCTTTGCAGAATTGCTTGGACTTGTAGGAAAGTGTGACCTCCACGACCCCAGGGATGTGTCTAGGGGGTGTCTGCACCCGGATAGCGTGAGGTGTGATGAGCTAGAAGCCATAAGAGCGCACGTTCAGTGGTCAACAATCAATACTCAAACACTTTCTTCAATTTAAAAACTGATTCATTACTTATAGGACAGAGTTATAGATTTTACTCATATAGTGTGTAGATGCTGCAGTTTTTGCATTTGTTTCTAAAACTAGAAGACTGAAACTGTAACATTTTAACCTTAAACAATAAATGAAATTGCTACAATTGCAACAGTCCATTTTTAAATAAAAGGTCATTTAATTAAATATTTTAAAGATAATAAATATTAAAAAAACTAAATAACTTGAATGATTTAGTTTTTTATAGAAAAATAATTAATATATTTGTAATTATACATAATGAGTATAAAAAAATATTAATAAAAATAAATGTAAGAAAAAAAAGAAATATTTTATAATCAAATATGGTTATATTTATTATAATACATAATTTGTAAAGCAAAACAAAGTTTATATACCATGAATGAATAAATACATAGTGATGTTCAAAGCTTAATATATTAATCTTTCATAACATACCTCACTCCACACCAGCATTGTGCCGAAGACCACCTGTAATCCGTCGAAAAAGTTGTCGCCAATGATGATGACGGTGGCGCCTCCAGTTGTCCATCCCTCGCTGGGGCTGATGGCTTTAATGCATGGAGTGGCTGCTTCGTAAAACAAGATCACATAACACAATCTCCATTAGAACAGTGTCAACATTCCTGCACATTTTGTGAAAATTCACGTAAAACAACTGAACAGTTTACCAATGTTTTACTCTACTGTCTGCATACCCTCAATGCAAAAGAAAAAAAAGATTAACAGGAAGTCAGATGACCGTAAGAGCTCATTTGTTTTTTCTTCCTTTGGTGTCTGTGCACCACTCAGCTCAATAAAACCATTAAGATTTTTTGTCTTTTATCGTAAATCCGTCTATGAGTTTGGAGGCAGACAGGCTGACTGAATGAATGCCTCAGTCTCCACCGGCTATGGACGGGAATTGATTGGTCGTTGCTCGGGCGAGCTAACAGTCAAACCAAGGGGCCGTTTGAGCAACTTCATACCACATTACTGTACGTACACTACTTCACTCGAACAACATCACCGGGATGCGACTTCAAAACTTTTGACTTGAGGTCACTTCAGATTGCTTATGAAAGTTCTCTTTGTTGTGGAGGTAAACATTCTCTGGAAATGGGGAATTTTGATTCCTGTGACAATGAATAGATGAAAGTAAACAAAACCATTGGGCATGATTTGCATTCACCTGTTGGGGTGGAAAGGAACAGCTGTTGCCTTTTCAATAACTGCATGGGTATTCTTGTGTAGTAAAGATGAAAGCTTGCCCGTTTTCCACAATGCATTGCTGTCAGTGACAACCACTTCATCTTTTTAGATCTTTAGAGATTACTAAACAGTCTTATTTGAAGTACACCAATGACTTTCTACTTTTAGTTGGATACAGAGGTGTTGGTGATTTTACAGTGACGTTTCACGATCACAGAGCTCATCAGAAATTCCTACATACTGGAACTGTTCGGAGATCAGCGGGGAGGTGAAGTTCTGTGCAAACTTTTATCATATCAAAGGGGACATTACCCATTGCAGCTCGACCCTACAGATGCACGGAACCCGATTCATCTACAGTCCTCGAAGAAGTAGGTGAGGGAGGACAGCATGTAGCGCTGGGAAGTTTAACTTTTCTCTTCATTAAATCTCAACCTAAATCTCTTGTTTTTACTATATTTTGTAAATCGGGGCGTCACAATAATCCAACATCGAAACCGCGGTGTTAAAACCCACGATCATCGATATCGTGTTAATCTGATATGAGAAATAATTCATCAGCACCCATTGAAAACTTGTCTTTGGAGTCACAATGGTTACCAGCTCTCTCCGACTCTTTACACATGTATTTTGGGTGTAAGTCATAGGCCGAAGAAATTTGAAAACAGAAAACAAACTAAATAAAATGTATTTTATTACATTATCTTATATAGAAAAATTCTAACAGTTTTATTGTCACATCACCAACAGCAAGTGTGCCATGGTACCAAGGTGCATCAAATTCTTGACGAAAATAGATTGCGATAATATCGTTATTGTGCTACGATAACCAAGCAGTAAAAAACAGAAATTTCTAAGCGATTTATACGGTATAAAGATAGGCAGACATCATAAAAAATGTGTCTAATTTCTACATGTGTATTAGCCATGCGTGATGCGTGCGTTCTACCTTCAGAGGGGTCCAGGCGTCGCGCCCTCCGTCCGTGTTTGGAGTTGTTGTGGACGAACATGTTATCTGAAACTGCCAGGACATGACCATCTACATTCACCGTAGTGGAAACCACCACCTATAAAGAGCACAAAGAGTGTTTATTTGACCATGTGCCCACCAACCGCATGAGATCGGCTGTTTTTATCCTCTATAATCTGTATTCTCACCTGAAACCGCCTCATGTCTCTGGGGTTTCCTGCGTTTTTCAAACAGTTCTGATTACACTTTAAGAAGAATTTCAGGAAAAATCTGGAAAAGAAGAAACACAAACATCGTTCTTGAGTCCCTTGAGTAAAACCATTTAAAGGCCTCCGGGCTGCAAAAAGCGTATGCGATATTTACAGTCAGCGAAATGAAACCGCATATGGCACGCTAATAGCTGTCAGTGAGTGATTTAGTCAGCATGCTCGGAGCAGACGCTGGTATAGACATGAGATGTGTAATTAGAGATGAGCTTTGATTTTTCATCCTTTATATTGAAGACTAACTCTGCCTTGTTGATTTACTCTTTTTTTTACCTCACCCTGGCCCTATTGATCGGGAATGGATATCAATGAAGATGAGCCGTAATGGCCTCCTCTGCTGGAGGTAGGCTACAGTAAAAAAATGGATTGCAGTCTTAATGCATTTCCCCTGGCTGGTAATCTCGGAGCATTCATCTCCGGGACTATAAGCCCCACTATTTTGATGGAGTACTTTCCTTTTAATTGCCACATTATCACAATAATAATCCGGGCAGTTAACAACCAGCAAGGTCGCAGACAGCCATGTCACATTAACCACGGGATAACCTCCATCGTTGCCGCCCCACAGAGCTCGCGGAGCGAGGGATGCTGAGAGAGACGGTGGCAAGAAAAGCCCCTATGTCTGTGATATAAATGGCCGCTATCTGCAGACGGCATTGATTTCTCCCTAATAAGACAGTAACAATATCTTTAAAAACACACGGTGCTAACTCAGGCGATTTTAGGATCTCACTTTACCACATGACATAATCACAATACATAGTTTAGACGGGCTTAAAGAGAATAGAGAGATACCGAGAATTCTAGCGAGAAAGACAGACAGAGAGAGAGAGGGGCAGAAAAAGAGCGAGAAAGCCTGTTCTCTTTAGCTCGTATCGACTGATACTTGATCTGGGTTGGTCTGTTGGCTGCTAATGCCCTTTATGGCCATGGAATACAATAATAAGGGGAACCCATCCCTGAGCTCCATTCATATGATATTGGAGTCCTTGGAAGGAGAGATATGGATCAATAAGGATTGAATTAAAACACAGCAGGAGACAAGCTTTGTAAGTGAAACTCTTCTCAGATATTAGAGGAGGACTGTGTTTATCACCACCCCGGTCACCATTTGAAAGTAGAGAACGCTGCCCGGATCGGACGGCGAGATCTGCCGGTTGTGGAATGGCAGAGAGGGTAGGAATACAGAGGAGAGAGATAGCGAGATGCACGGGCGTGGAGGGGGTGAGGAGCACGTGACGCGTGTCTCGTAGGTCTAGACTTCTCCATCTGCCACTGGGCAGGAGTTGACAGGGAATGTGAGATTCCAGGTCTCATCCTGGAAAAGCGGCAGCACTTCAAAGCAGGTCGGCTCCCTTCGGATCGAAGCGGGACTAGCCCAGCGTTTGGAAGTGTTTGCTTGATGGTGGGGGGGGTGACAAGGCTCGGGGTGGAATGGAGATCTCAGACAGGAAAACGGGGGCGAGTGGAAAGAAACAGCTAGGGCAGATTTTGAAAAGGTCCAGGGTAACCGACAGACAATAAAAGGAGTAACACAGGTTAAAAACAAGCTCTAGCAACACTGCCTGCCAGATGACATCGACAATACAAAGTAGTTTTGTTCTTCAGTTTGCAAACATTGCTTACAATAAAGGTCAATAAGGCATTTGTTGTGTATTTATTCTCTAGGCCCTCCATTATAAATTGATGTTGTTAAACGGATAAGTCACCCAAAAATAAAAAATGTCATCATTTATTTACCCATTTATTCATGTGGAGAAATGTCTCTGTGGTTTGATGTCTACTGGAAGTCAAAGGGGTCTAATGTTGTTTTGTTATCAACATTCTTCAATATATCTTCTTTTGTG
Organism: Triplophysa dalaica; assembly: GCF_015846415.1. Taxonomy (NCBI): domain Eukaryota; kingdom Metazoa; phylum Chordata; class Actinopteri; order Cypriniformes; family Nemacheilidae; genus Triplophysa; species Triplophysa dalaica. The sequence continues at coordinate 4,209,505 of NC_079557.1, forward strand.
TTGTGCAGAAGAAAGTCATAAACAGGTTTGACATGAAGTTGAGTAGATGATGAAAGAATTTTCATTTTTGAATATACTATCTCTATAATAACTCCTTGATGTATCATTTACTCTTTTACACATACATTTTGGGCTAGTTAACGAAGAATGTTGTCGGATTTATTCAACATAGTCCAAGTTTAGTGTCTGGCTTGCATAATTTTTCAACAATTGATTGTCATTTCATGTCTTCTTAAAAACTTTTTTCTTCTTAAAAACTGGTTTAGAGTCTAGTTTGATTTTTTGGCAACACAGAGACAAGCAAACCAGTTGAGGCTGCCGTTTTTTAGCATGGCTATAATAAAACGAATAAAATAATGGCAAAAATAAATGATTTTAAAGTATATATGTATAATACAGTATATTATAAATATATAATAATAAATAACGATTATTAAAACTTTTTAATAAACGAAAAACATTTTAACATAAAACTCCAAATTAAAACATACAGCTATTTTCAAAATAATATACATTTTAAATATTACAAGAACATCTTTACTAAAGCTAAGACACAGAGCGATTTGAACTTTTACTGTGGCTTCCTCCTTCCTCAAGACCAATGACTTACATTATGCAGTACATGTGATACAAAGAGCGCAGAACGAAACCAACAGACAGCTATAGGAAACGACAGAATGACAGAACAGGCAAATTGTGGTGTGGACACAGAAACACAGAGAAGGGAAAGTCTAACTCTCACGTTGAACCTCATCCTCCCCATCTAAAACTTATTAAAACAACATAAATAATTAATGACCTTCTAGAGCCGGTGCTCGGTTATTAGTCTCAGTGTTTCTTTCTATCCTTCTCTCTGCGCCTGTCTCCCTCTCTCGCCCTGCTCTTAAAAAAGTGGGTAAAGATAATGAGAGAGTTGGCGTCTGTGTTGTAAGCCGTCACCTCATTACGCCGGTCTGCAATCAATTACAGGGGGCTGTGTGGCCCTGTCAGTCCTTAATGTGCCTCCAACACTGAGTCAGAAATTACTGCTGGTCCTGAGCACCCACTCGACTTCTATCTCTCTCTGGAACTCGGAGGACCGGCATGGAAGGGGTTTAGGACTGAACAGTCACCGGAAAGGGAGCTTCAGCTCTGTCTCACTTGTAGGCCGTCCACCGAGTGACCGACATCAGTTTTGTCGTCCAGTGTTTACTCTATCAGTGTAAATCATCATCTGACCACTACAATCCTTCTGTACAAACAGAAGTAGAGGACATTTGGGTTGTTTTATGAGTGATGGAGATGAACACGGAACAATTAAAAAAATAACTCCATTAGTCAGATCTAATAAAAAAATGTGCGCTTTGGATTGTAGGTAGGTATGCTGTACTGTATACAAACAAATCTAGCGTGCTTTTTGATAAATGTTAGATCCAGACATAACATCCCAGAAAACAATTTCACTTCTTAAATGTGGCTCAGGAGACTTAAAGGAACAGTCGCCAAATGAATTTAATCACCCTCAGGTTGTTCTAAATCTGTATATATTTCTTTGTTCTGCACAGAGAAAGGTATTTGGCAGAATGCTTGTAACCAAACAGTTCTTGGCAACCATTGACTACCATAGTAGGAAAACTGTGTTATACATTTCTTATTAAGTTCTATAATTTTCATCTGTTGAAAAGAAAAGAAGATATTTTGATGAATGTAGGAAAGCAAACAGTTTTGGGGTACTTTGTACCACCATTGTCATTTTTCCTACTATGCTAGTCAAAGGTGGCCAAGAACGGTTCGGTTACAAGCCTTCTTTAAAATATCTTTCTATGTGTTTATTAGAACAAATTAATTTACTCAAGTTGTTCCAGATTTGGAACATGTTCTTCTAATAAAGTTTTGGTTCAATAAAGTAACACATTTTTTACATGTTTCTGTTTGACCTTAAAGAGAAAGCTATTGAGATCGTTTGTCCTTGAATGAAGAAACGATAAAAATTTTCGAGTTGTTTGAGACATTGTTAAGACCTTTTCTGACTCTAACAGAGACACATGTAAGATTGACGGAGTCTTTTGTTACAATTGGACTTTACCGTCATTCAATCTCATGTTCTGGAGAAAAATCCCTTTTGTGTTGTTCATCCAGATACACTCTCCAAGAAAAACATGCCGTAGTCCCTCATTATAGTTATCATATACAGCTTGTTAAATCAGCCATAGCGAGTGCTCAACACACACGTACAGACCAACACACACACACAAGCATCCTCACATGATGTGTGAAAAAGAGCATCTCTGTCTGCTCACACATCGTCTCACACACACACACCCATCCCTGGAGTCTCTCACTTATTACGTTAGGCAAGAAGAAAAAGAGAAAAAAATCAATATTTCAGCAGAGGTATTTTTAAAAGCTGCCATGGCTCCAATTCTCGGCCACCATTTGCTCCGAGTATTAGTTGTTTTCTATGAAATGATTTGCTTCTTTGGGATGGTTAAAAAGGGGGAAATTTATTAGCTCTGCAACCGATTAGCACAACACTTTTCGCCCCTCTCGCAATACTCCTCTTCCTCACCAGTTTATTGGGAGTATTTAAGGGAATTGGTGAAATCAACAAAAGTTCAAACATTTGCTCTGATTGACCAACTAAACTCAGCAGTGTGAATTTTTTAAAAGGATTTCCTGCTATCATTTAGAGCTCAAAATATGATGTTGTAAAAAAGCATAAAAAAGAAGCAATAAAGGTTGTAATATCATATCGTTAATTTCTCCAGGAATCATCTTAGCTAATGAGGACAAGATAATATTAACAATAAAGGTGTATAAAAACGGCAAGGTGTGGATGTGTGGGACAGAAGGGAGAGAGAGACTGGGCTTCTCTTTTGCTCTCCTACACGTCATCAATTATTCACTAGCCAAGATGGCAATTACAGGACCGTGTACAATCAGACTAAATATTTAATAAGGCACTCAAACAGTCTCTAGAAGGGATCTTTGTCTCTCTCCTCAGTATCATCCTTTACATTGCATCTAATGTCTGCTCTTCTGGCCTCTTACCTTTGTTATGAACACAATGAGCGGGTTAAAACAGACTCATGCACATATCACAGACACTCATAATGAGCTCTGCTTTAAAGCCACAGAGAACCTGCTGTTCCTTTGAAAACTCCAAATCAGGAGAGAAGCGTTTGATAAGTTTGTAAAACATTGGAACAGAAATTTTAAAGGGATAGTTCACCCAAGAATAACAATTCTCTCACCATTTACTTATCCAAATATCATTTTAAACCTGTACATGGCTCTTTCTACTGTGGAACACAAAATAAGATATTTTGAGAAATGTCTTTGTGGTTTTGTGTGCATGCAATGGAAGTCAATGGGGGCCAGTGTTGTTTGGTTACCAACATTCTTCAACATAGCTTATATTGTTTTCTGCAGAAGAGAGAAAGTCATGCGGGTTTGGAATGAAATGAGGGTAAATGAAGCAAGAATTTTCATTTTAAGGTGAACTAACCCTTTAACGGAAATATAGACTTGTAAGGCTGTGTTCACATTTGACTTCTTTTTGACAAAAAAATGACCTTTTTTAGCTTGCAGCATTGTGGTTACAAATAGAAGCCGGCGATGTTAAAAGCTAGCATTGTGCTCAAAGGCAGCTTAGAGAGACAGGCTTCATAGGTAGCGTGTAGGGATTATATTTGAATTATAAACAGAGAACTTCTTTGCAAGTACCTTTAATATAATAATTTATACAAAACTATGCTCCAAGGGGCGTTTCGGCCGCCATTTTATTTTTTCAAGCTTGACCCTTCACCACCAATCACGTTCCTCGCATGTTGTTATTGAAACGACAGGTCTCTGTCATTGGTTAGCTGTGAAATCGGTGCTTGATGTATGGCGTTTTTTTGTTTTCAGTGGACGTTTTTCAACCTGAAAAGACACTCTGAGCTGCAGAAAAAGCACTCAGGACTCTTTTTGAAAACACGGTTTACACCATAGGATTTAATGTAAAACAGATGATAGCAGCTTCAAAAAAGAAGTCAAGTGTGAACATGGCCTAATAGTATGACTTAAATTGACATGTTGCTTTTAAAGTGCAATTGGGTGCAATTCGTAACTATCTGGATTTAAAACTATCTGTCTGCCTTACATTGATTCGCAATAGTTATTATATAATAATGATTTATAATTTAAGCTTTTGGTTATGAAATTCGGTTCAACACAAATGATAATAAAAAAGAAATGAATGAAAAAAAATCAATGTTTCTTTTTTTTAGAAAATGTGAATGGAGTTTGCCAAAATAGCGAATGACTTAATTATTACCGTGGTGTTGCTAGGGTGTTCTGAATGGTTGCCAGGACTTGGGTGTTTGTTAATATGTCATGATGCTCGACTTAGCATTGTAATATAGTATTGTATTTGTTTCCCGCTGATGTTTTATAAGATATTTATCACTTCAAAAAGACAACTTTCAAGAGTCGATGACGAAAAGAAGAACCCATGACTTCACCATCTGCTCTCTGAAAATAATGGGAAAGATGGCTGTAAGGAGATAAATGAAAAAGAAAAAAAGTGTGTTTGTTTGAACCGGTGAACAGTGTCACTGTGAATAGTTTGTACTGAACACCAGAGATTGAGTAACAGGAATCACACACAAACAACGCACAAACTCCTCCCATATGATCCGATTACTTCAAGACCCTCCTTCACTTTATTTTGGCCTTGGTTACTATGGCAAAGTACACATTCGTACCTCAAGTCGAAATCAATCCATGACATAATGCGGCGAGGAGCGAACACGTAACACACGTCAGCACGGCTGACCTCAGAACAGTGGAATGGATCAGCAATTACTGCAGGCTGCACTTCCTGAACAGAGCGGAGGCGCTTATTACGCCCATAACTGAAACTCCAGAAATCTGCCACCATCTCACGTAAGCCATAAACTGCACGTTTCCCTGTGAACTCTGAATCATTACACTAAGCACAACGAATACAATCTCTTATGAAACGATGTGAATTTTAATGGACTATGGCTGCGGTGGTTTTGACTGGCGGGAGACAGGCAGATCTAACAGATGGTTTACTTTGGTTTCCATCCGAAACTAGCGTGTGAAACGGGCATACGTGTACAGTAGAGGGCACGGTGAATAAAATAGGAAGTGTTAAGATAATGTTTTGCTCTACACGGAGATCAAACTGTAAGGCTTGTCAGTAAAAACAGCGGGAGGCAACACATTGCGTTGGACTCTGAGAACAACGTGTTTGTATGGGAGAGTTTGACACCAGGTGAGTTCGCCGATCTACACTTTTACTGGATGACATTATATGAGAGGAAACTAAAAGTTGGAAGTTGTTAGTCAATTTCAAACCTTTACTTACACTGTGCCCCACATGTTCACCCAATGTGACTTATCCACATGATTTGAGGTGTCATGAGATGTCTGTAACAGAAACCCTGCCTTGATATGAGCTATAGCATCAGTGATGTTGACCGCCCTAGCAAGGACTACTAAACATTCATAGGCTCACAGAAAACACAATCTTGCAACGCACCGGTCCGACAGCATTGAGTCGAGAACTAAAGTGAAAGATCTCTATCTAAAAGCACTATATCTACATCCCGTTCCAACACTGCCTTCCATCTCAACCATCACGGTTAACAGCCTGTCTAGTCAATCAAGTAAAAGGAGGAAGAGAAGACGGTGTTAAAGAAAACAAAGAAAATCCCCTCCTGACGTGTGCAGGCTGACAGCTCCATCCGAGCCCCCCAGTGTTGAAATCAAGCTGTCAGTCTCCCGCCATGGAAATAGAGGAATTGTGCCCTCAGATTTAAATACCGCCTATAATAGCTTCCCATCTATCAGCTTGGCTGGCCGGTTATTCTTAGACACATACATTAGCCCTTGGCCCAGATACGAATGTCACCAGATTAAACATCCAATTTGTTAACCGGGCCAAGCCAGGGGTGCTACTTCTTGACAGAACTTACAAACAAGCCCAAATGGCCCCATTTTTCACCCACAGGCCGGCTGTTTTTTCCTCAGACCGCGAAGCACCACGGACGGAGAGAGAGAGAGAGAGAGGGGAAGGATTTTTTCGTGGGTGGAAATACGAGGAGAAATGGTGCTGTCTGAGGCCACTCAACCTCAGGAAGAGACACAAACGCTTAAGAAAAACAGTTTTTGTCATACAGTTTTAACTTCTGGAATCTTCCTTCATTAAAGAGCAGCAGAAAGAAACTTATTTCTTGGATGTGTACTGACAGTCCCTCCTAACGCGCCAAGAATACAGCCAATAGCTTTTCATAGCAGAACCATTAGCCATGTCTCATCAAAAACTAAAGGAAAAAGCAACACATTGAAAAAAGAGTGGGTTTCATTCAATACTAACTGTGTACAAGTGTTTTTTGTACAAAAATGTTCACACGCACAGTTGTGTGTGGACGCACGGCTAAAGAATGACACCCATTCTTTTCAATCTTCAGTGAGTCTGGACGCTCCGCGCTACAGGATAGTTCTGGTTCCCTGTCTGAGCCCAGCGAGCGATGGGATATATTCACTGAAGATGAAGTGGCAGATTAGAGCAAGTCAAGGCCCTGTGGACAGATTGGGAACATATTGGGGAACAGAGGGAGAGAGAGAACCAGATGCCACCAGTAAAAACCCTGCAGAATGGGAGACAGAGCGAGAAATATGGGCGTCCAACAATGCTCCACTGGAGGAAGCCGTCCGCGGGGAGATGTCTTACTCAGCAGAGACAGAGAATGAAGCCTGGAGGTCACTGTACGTACTGTAACAGGCTTAAAGAATCAGACTGACTGTGGGTTCACTGTAAATGACTTAATATGAGCATGAACTGAGAATAAAAAAGATTTTTGGTTTTACATCATACATTATACAGTACAATGGCACAAAATGACTTGTGGACATTTGATCCACTTCTTTAAAATGTCTGAATTTATTTTATGTGTCTTAATTTAGACCAAATATTCTAGTGTACTTTGAAAAAAAGTAGCAGCAAATATTACACAAAATATACATATATTTTAAAGTTCGACAACCAGCAAGTACCCAAATAAGTTGAAAGTCAAATGTTTTGCTTAAATAAATGTCACTTGTCATGATATCTTGTCAAGTAAAGGTCCTCATTGACTCACTTAGATATTTTGAAGAATGTTGGTAAGAAACAATCGGTGTGCCCATTCACTACTATTTTCTAGATACAAAACCAATGCAAGTCAAAGGGTACCGCCGTTGTCTGGTTAAAAGCATTTTTTTTTATATCTTATTTTGTTTTCTGCAGAAGACAGAAAGTCATTCCGGTTTGAATTCACTAAAGGGTGAGTAAATGATGACTGAATTTTTTATTTTGGGGTAAAATATCCCCGTAACGTAATGTATACCCGTTTAATACATTTTAAAGTGTGGTGAAAGTTTCCAAATCTCCTCCCTATTTATGGACTAATGCATATTACAGTATACAGAAGAGATAAGAACAGTTCCCTTAGGTTCACTTACAATATAAAATATATAAAAAAATGGTACGTTAATTATACTTATAATAAATGAGAACTGGGGGAAATCGTCCATATTGTTTTAAATGGCACAGAATGTTTTAATAGAGACTGAAGTTTTGAAGTTTTACAATCGTAGTTAGTATTCAATTCCACATCATATGGTGCACCCTATGATTGATTTAATCTATCAGAAATTGACTGGATCATGAGACAATATAGTGTTGTTGGAAGGGAGGGGCTCAAAAAAAGGGGCTTGATGATATCAGCTGAAAAGGAAACCCCTTCTTTTGAATGCTTTACCAAGATTTTAAAGATTTTTTCTTTGAAATACATTTTGAATCGTTTACAATAGGACTATAAATATTTAAGGAATAGGGTCAATAAAGAAACTCATATCATATAATCCATATCAATAAAAAATAATAATAAATAATAATAATAAACAAATCGATTCTCTCTAATCTATCTACAAATTCACATGCTGCAAATTTGAACCCAAGCCAAACGCGAGGTAAATCAAAGCTAAGTGAGTGCAGTGCGATACGTGCGAGAGTTCCTTAAGACTGCAAGAATAAAAGAGAGAGTCAGTTGGTAAAATAGCCTTCGCCTCCTTAAGTAGAAACTAATATAATTTCTCTCACGCCAGCAAACAGGAGTATTTTATTATTCCAAAATCGTTCTTCGGGGGGAAAAGTGATTTATACCTCACTTTATCTGTCAGACAAATGTTTCTCTTTATGGCTATTACCATTCCAAACCGACGGCAGGCAACACAAAACTAATATAGTGCGTGAAGTATTTAATTAAGTATCTGGGTAGAGATGGCTGAGCGCCTTGCTTTATTGAAGCAAAATTAAAAATAACTCCTCCATTTGAATAACGCCTGGAGGTTGCCTCTCATCTGCCTCATTTTAATCTCGCTCATGCCACTTTAACCTTTTCAAGCACCGCGCCCGTCGTTTGTTTGTCAATTGAAAGAAATTCATTTTCGTTGCCACACACAGTCATTCTCAAATCGGTAAAAAACATACAGTTTGCCACCTCGTGGGCAAGAAACACAGATGCCTTCTGGGTCGATTGTTTTCTTTTATGTGGGGTGTGATGCGTTGTTTTTGAAGTAGGGGAAAATAAAAAGAGAATAAAGACTAGAAGATATGGCGATGCATCAGCCCCAGATACAGTATGTGGCTGTGAAACGCGCACATGATGCAATGGTTACATAGTAAATGTAATTTGCACAAGCTTTTGAAGTGTTTAGAGAGCGGCGGCCATTTTGAGAGGCATCAGACGTTGGGTTTAATTAAACACGACTGCAACACAAATAATGGAGGGAGAGAGACGTTATTTCCAACAAGAACCTACACCGGCGAAAACAAAATCAAATTATCACGAACGGGCCGCGCTGCCAGAAAAGATGAAAGTTCGCTCTTCGTTCGGCTTGACGAGAGCGTGAGTGAGAAAGAGACGATAAAAAAAATCCAGATGCAGGTTTTAAAATCACAGAGCAGACCAATATTATCCATCTGTTTTGGCACACCTCATTCTCTGCTGCATTGAAGAAACGGTCACGGACAAGGTGAACCCAACATCACCATCTGGACAGGACTGAGGACAGTTACACACTCCAGAGGAACAAACACCCACGCACGTACACACACGGTCGCCAATATCTTCTCTGAACCTATGAGCAGATGAACGGCGCAAATTTCTCAAGGCCTCAGTGAGCAGCAAATCGCACGCAAGTTTCTATCCCCGCTTCGTTTCTTTCTGATGGGGCTTTGTTTAGAGGAATTGAGACACAGCTCGCCAATCATAGGTCATTGGTTCTGATCCCCCAGAGGGGGCTCGAACCTTCCCCAAAGTTTAAAGTCACTGCAAGTAAGAGAGGAGAGCCAGGTCTCTTTGCTCAGGCAGCCTGTGAGTGTACACAGCTGGGGTGAGTTTGATTTAATGAGTAGCTGTTCGGCAGCCGTACTCGCAATACAAGCTCCAGCAGCCGGGCCCGCAGGTGAAGTCTTCATGTTTTCATTTACATTCCGACGAAATTTGATGAACGCCGGTCCGCCGCATTTCTCAAATCATCATCTTGTCTGGTACGCCTCAAACCTGCCAGAAAGGCCCTGAGTGTTGAGAGAGCTCAGAAGCGAATGAGTAATCATATGACAATGATAGAAACCTGCCAACGCTGGGAGAAGAGAGGTCAAGCGTTTAGCCATGACTGCCTCCAGATTGCAAACTTACACCCACTAAACGCAAACTGTCTTGTTTGTTAAACAGCAGAATGGATTTACTCGATGTACTGGGAGCGTGGAGTTCCGCTCAGATAGCGTATTGATTTATTGGAGGCTGGCCGCTCGGGATGCCGGACTTAAACTGGTGCGCTGTGGGGTTTGGGGGTATGTGATTCGTACGATGGTAAACGCAACTTGTTTAGAGTAGACTGACTTGACAAGAGCAGGCTTTATTCTTTATTTTATTTATCCTTTTTATTTTGTTTTTTAAAAATAAAAGAAGTAAAAAGTAGTTCCTGTCTAATATTATTATGATACTAAAATATGTTTGTTTCTACATTAAAGTAGCAATGCAATTAATTAAAAATAATAAATAAATAAAATATTCATGCAAAATAACATTAAAATAAATAAAAAATTAAATCTCTCCTGCTGTAACAGTAGAGCAAAAAGATAGAGAAGAAACCGAAGACTTTATTTTATCTGTTAATGTATTCTTTATTAAATGAAAAAAGACAAAAAGAAAAAATGAAAAGGCATATTTATATATATAATATAATATAATTAGCAATGCACCGATACCAGTATTGGTATCCGGCCTGATATGAAGCACGTAAAAATGAACCGATACCGAAGACCGATACCTCATGTGACATAACTGATAGAACTTTTCTTTTGAAAATTTTCTTTGAAAGTTTGTGAAAAGCACATTAAATTGTTTATTTTTCATAATGTGTATAAGGTGGAGTTTTTTGTTAGTAAAAAGTTATTCTATTTTTGTTGGTCTCACTGCATTGTGAAAACGTATAAGCATCGGTATCGGCGAGGACCAGAAAAAATATCGGTACTCGTTCTTGGTCTTTAAATAATAGTATTGGTGGATCCCTAAGTATAATATAATATAATATAGTTAATAACATAGTTAATAATATAATATAACATAGTTAATAATATATTTAATAATATAATAGAATAGAATAGAATAGAATAGAATAGAATAGAATAGAATTTAATAGAATATAATATAATGGTCTCATGCTTTAAAGTAAGAGTAGAAGGTATTAAAGTATAAAATAAATAATACAATAATATTCTGCATTATAGTAAGAGTAGAAAGGATATAGTAGAAAGTAAATAAATAAAATGGTAAGATACAATGTTAAGGTGTCTGTAAACGCTGCAAGCCAGGTGCATAAGGAACATAGCATTGTTCAAAAAGATTTCTTCTTTTTCTGCCGTGTTAAAACAGGCCAAACTAATTTAGAGAGGAAGAGAAAATCAAAAGATCTCAGAATTAATCTGATCAAAGCTCTATTGCCACGAGTCAACATATCGATCCTTTAGCAGCATTGAATTCATCACGTAGTGTATTTCATTTGTGTAGATGGGTTGATAAGTTCTGGAAGGTCTGATAAGTAATGAGTTAGCGGGGTCCCGTGAGACCTACACACTCCTATATGGTCTTTCATTTGGTCACGTGTGATGTATTGAGTTATTTAAAGGACATGGGTTGGAATTTCCTTACACCGTTCCTCACCTACAGCAGGTTCTCAAAAATAAAAAAGATGGACAGGGATGGTGTCACTTTCTGAGGAGGACGCAAAAAGAACACCTTTTGTCACGTCCCGTCAGAACGTGTGAGATTAAAAAAACTGCCTCTCAATTAATAAATCACCTCCTCCCTTACAGCTGGGGGAGCAGCTGGTCTCTCTGGCACTAATAACCAGAGAGTGAGTGGCTGTCGAGGAGGCCCGCGGCCTCACGGTGTGACAGCACCTCCTCAGAAATCTGAGAGAAGCTAACAGACCCCACATGCTTGTAGAGGACTTCATCACCCAGAGGAAAATTGTATTGCTTGCTCTTTTAAAGTTCAGGAAATCTTGGATATATTTCACATCAAAGTCGATATTGCTTCAGATGGTTTTCCTAAAATACCTTATTAGAAAATAAAAAGGCAAAAAAAGTACTGTTGTTGACTATTTATTTTGCTCTGTAACACGTGTACGTTGATATGTTTACTTCGTTTTATAATTTCGCCTACTGTTGTATCAGAACAGATTTCGGTAACACTTTATTTTAAGGTCCAATTCTCGGGATTAATAAACCACTAACTATGACTTTTGTCTCAATAAACTACTAATTTGTTGCTTATTTATAGTTTGTAAAGTAGTTGTTAGGTTCAGCTATTAGGTAGGATAAGCCAAGTAGAATATAGTCATGTTGAATATGTGCTTTATAAGAACTAATAAACACCCAATATGCTTAAAATATGCATTAAATAAGCAAGTAGTCATAGTGAGAATTGGTCCCTATACTAAAGTGTTACCCAGATTTCGGCCTCGCTGCTTTATTTTTGAGAAAAAAACCCATCCCTACATTTAATATCATCACTGTCTAGGAGAAACATCTGAGAAATTATCAAAAACCCATTTGTGATTTTCTTTCCCACAGGCTAAAGAAAAAACAGACCTGCGTTTTAATATTCAAACATTCGTTTAGACTCTAAGGAGGAAAAAAGTTCTGCGCAAGTGAAAGTGAACTGTTATAAAAACAGCCGATATTTCAATGTGGCAACGTGCCACGGGACAGGAAGACGCGCCCCGATGAGAATACTGCAGGTGCGAAGCTTGGATGCGGCCCAGTCGAATGCGCTCGCGCACTCTTGAAGCACACACACACACTCAATCATGCAGGTCACCCGTGCGCACACGAACACACCCTCCATCGCACTCGGCTCGCCAAATACCTCTCATGACAAAAGAATTATCTCAGCATCAGCTGCTGGGCGCGCTCGCTCTCTCATTTTCTCATTCTGAAGATCTTTAGCCAGTCCCGTGTCATCTTAGCAACCCAGTTTGTTTATGTATAATATGGATACTGTACACAGCGCAAAACAAACACAGCCATAACAAATAGCAACAGGGGCCGTGGCGAGATCAAAACGGTTGGGATAAACAAACACGCACTAGATGAGTATTCCCTGGGAAGGGGCTTATCGTCCCATCCGATTGGCTGGAATGGTAGACTTTGGATATTGGATGGATGTGATGGTTGAAGAGAAGCAGAATGCATGAGAAATCATACTGTACGTCTCAAATTCTGAATCAGTTTTGAGAAATGACATTTTCACTGCACAACAATATGCTGTATATCATCCATCTGTGCTTCAGATTTTTCTGTTTTGCAAATGGAATAAGTGACTTATGAAAAGAGTGTCACAACCGATCTCTATAATATCACAATTGCTTCTCATAGACAGAAATGAGGAAAGGCAAAGAGGATTTTAAGTTTTACTGTTTTGACGCAAAGTCTGTAATGACAAAACATTTTCAAAATATGTTTGCTATGTTATCCACATTAACGTTTATAGCTTTTGATTCTTGTAGTATCAATAATTGTCTCATGCATCTTTTTATTTCCAAAAAATGTAAGGCACGGGTGATACTTACAATACAGCTCACAAAACACCATTACTGTTTCCTGAGCAATGAAAGAGAAAAGTAAGGGCAATAATATTTCCCCTAGGCAACTGCAATCCGTATATTCAGTAACACTGTATTGTTAATGAATTTACAAAAAAAAAGTGAGGAGAAAGTTTAGAGAAACCTGACACATAAATGAGAAATAACTGAGACCTCATGTCATCCAAAACATAAAAAAATGATCCTCGGGAAGTTGCGGGATCGCCGGCAATTTTCCAAAAAATAAATAAAGTCTACAATCATTCCTCCAGGATTCAGAAACAACAACAACTGAAGTCACCGGATACTATAGGAATTCTTTGAAAACTTGTGCTCGGTGTAAATAGAAACAAATGCAGGAGGAAAAAAGTTAGTCATGCCATCAGCCGCAGCTCGGGTTCATTTGTAAATGCGTCATCTGGCCTTTTTCAGCCTTGTGTAGCAATTGTTGAGGTCACCTGTTTCTCCTTATCGCCATGCTTTATGATGTAACCATGTTTTTGCAAGAAAAGAAACTTGGGAAAGAGAGAGCGCACACACATACGCGATTTGTAGTCGAAGTCATTGCGCAATTGAAGCAATTTGTTCCATGCCAATTCGACGCACGGCCAAACAAAACGTAGCCTTACTAATTGCTTTGCCTGTAACCCCCACCTTCCTTCCTACCAGACAAACAAACAAACACACGGCACGTGCGCAAACACGCTCGAGCCGGGCAGGCAGGCAGGTCAGAGAGGTCACATGGGAACTGGACTGATTCTGCGTTTCTCTTTCCTCCGTTCCAATCCGGTTTCACTCTCCATTCAGTCGGCCTGCTAAATGCCTCATCAACATGTTTAATCAAATTAGTAAGCGGCCAAAAATTGACGCTTTTCATTAATTATACAGGATAATTCTAATTGCAAATTCAAATGTATTCGCTCCGAACAGAAGGTGTTCAGTAATATTTCAGGGAATTTGCATATTAAATGGGGGTCGTTCTGCATTATGTATGATAATATATGCGCATTGTCTTTATTTTTAACTCGCGGGCCATATGCGCCGCTGCTTGCCAAAGCAGGTGAAAAAAGTCCAGAGTGTTTAATTTTGCTGAACAAACGCGCTGAGGCGGCTTGTCAAGGGCTGTATGGTTGTTGTCAGTCTTTGTTTTTTTCTTCTGTTTTCCCGACCCTCCTTTTGATTACAGCCGCCAGCAAGGCCACCGGTAAACAAACCCGACGTGTGCCCATACAGGAAACAGGAAGTCCCATGCGTCCGTCTCAGTCATCTTTGTAGCCTGAATCAGAGCCGCCCCGTCAGCAGTTACACCCTGCCAGGGGTGGACGTCTCCAGCCACGTGACCATTGTCTGCGTTATCCCAGACAATGAGCACCGTCCGCAAAATCTGTGCCAGACACTAACCGCTCGCTCTGAGAATATCGCATTACCAGTTGACGGCTTCGTGTTTCTTCAGATCATATCTAGACACAATGAGCTACACTTGAAAAACTAAATTCTCATACAACCGCAATGTGTGGAACGGATTCAACTCCCTACAGGGCCTTTCAGGTAAAGGATCCGGGTGAAAAAAAAATGCTGAATCCGAGGAAATGGTGTGCAGAATAAGAAAGTCTAACAATTGAAACATTTGAAAGTGCATGAATGAATATTTGCTTATAAATTGTTATACCGTAAAAACATATTAAAGCATTTGAGATGTGCATTACAGTCACTGGGCTCACAAACGTCATCCAATCAGAATTGTAACCAAACAGTTTGGTCGGTTTGGAGGTCTTAAGAGTCTCCTGCTCCAGTTGAAACACACTATAGGATTTAGACCTGCAACTTAATTTTTCCAATATTTTATTGGGATCGATTTTATAACAAGACGGATGTGTAAATGAGTATCAGCACCTGGCTCTGTCCCAGTTCAAAAAGAGCAGCAATTCTTCAAAAAGAGATAAAAAGAGCGTTTTCACCATAAAGAAAGAACTGAACAATGATGTGATTCGGGAAACTGAACTTCATTTATTTAAAATTACTATTTGAATACTCTATGTGCAGTGTTAAACTGTTATAGCAAGAATAGCAAACGCCATCCCTGACGCTACAAATCACATTTTCTTTTCCCCTTTTCCTGTGAACACACTCTACCAAACACACAGACGGATGAGATAAAGACCTTAGGTATAGTGATCTCAAGACTATTAAAGTGTGATAAGTAAAAAAAATTCTCAAAAAGAAAAGCTTTCAGTAGCACGGTCTTGTATGCCCTGTAAATATTATGAATTCACCAGCTATTAGCAGGTGTGTTGGAAAAATTCCTTTTGGACCGTGCGTTTGATTTCTGTCAAGTGCAATCTCTGTCAAAACATTCGCAGGGAAGACACGGATCTGCATTTTTTTTACCTTTTTCATTTGAAACAGTTCTGACATGTTGCGAAAGCGCTAAAGCACCTTCGAATGCCAGAGGAGGGGCGGATACGATTCTTTAAAGATAAAGATTAATTACGAGCCGAGCCGGAGCTGTTTCAGAGGTGACGAGCGCCGGCCGCATGTGTGTTTGCGTGTTATGCGATGACAACATACCTCACAGATATAGGCACACACTTAATGAGCCGAGATCACAGTTCTCACCGTGACGTCTCCGTTAGATAGGACGGGCCTTTATTAACCGCCGTACACTACGCTGTCACGCGTTTTAAACATGTTCACACCATCCCATATTCACCTGTCCAACACTTCTATGAGGAGTTGGTCTTTCAATTCAATCACTCCTTCCTTCCTGAGAACAGGTTGCACACATAAATTAAACAAGCAAACGCAGGAACAGGTAAATAAAGACGGAAAATCTGTTTTTGTTGAATATAAATGGAGCTCTAACATTATACATGACTTCCAAAGTTCAAACTCTTGATTCCATTTCTCTATGGCATTTGAAATCATCTTATCACAGGAATAAAGTCCATCGGCTGTCTTTTAAAGCCAACCAGAGGAGCCAGTACACCCCCAGGGCCCCACCGTGTACTCCTGCCCAGCCCTGGGATGGCGTTAGCTGGCAGGTCTTTGAGAAGTTCTGGCTCCATTAGTCTGTGAATACTGGAGTCCACTACGCAGCACGCCCAGGATGGGGGGCCCGTCCAAGGACACATTGCTCCTGGAGAACGACCCTGGACAGATGGGTGGCTAAATCTCAGAAGTGTACACTAACCACTGATGTCAGGCCAGGATGGCTCTCTGGTTGCCAATGGCGATAATACGCTCACTTTCTAGTCAGTTACGGCAGAGGACACTTGACATATATTCCTCTGTAGATCCCCCATTTTCAAAAAAAAGGCTCTCACATACTTCAAGTTGACTATTAAATAAATACACTCTAAAAAATGCTAGGTTATTTTCAACCCAGCGTTTGTCACAAAGGACGAACCCAAAACTGTTGGGTTAAAGGGATAGTTCACCCAAAAATGAAAATGATGTCATTTCTTCACTCTTGTCACTTTATGACTATCTTTCTGCAAAAGAAGATATCTTGAAGAATGTTGGTAACCAAAAACCGTTGGTCACATTGACTTCGATTTTATGGACACAAACCCAATGCAAATGGGGACCAACGATTTTCTTTTACCAACGTTTTTCTAAGTATCTTCTTTTAAGTTCTGCAGAAGAAAGCAAGTCAAATGATGACAGAATTTTCATTTCACACTTTAAATAACACTACATTAACAAACATTAATAAAAGCTAGAAAAATTGCTTGTTGTAAGTTTATGTTATCCATTGCATTTTCAAATGTTGACAAACCACCTAAACTATGACTTACAACTATCGTATGGCAAAGCTATCGCAATAAAGTCAAAGAGACTATTGTGGTCTTATGTGGAGCTTCACTAAAGTATAAAAGACTCTTCAAACAAATTGAGAGTGAACAATCCTCAGTACCATTTACTTTATCCCGCACACACACAGAGCACATAACAGCTTCGCTTCATTACCTTTATGTTACCACTGTTTACCCAACACCCATTTGTTCAGCATTTTTCTGCACGTGCGGCCTGACCCGGTGATTTAGAGGCGGCTCTCGATAGCGTACAGCTCGCTTAATGACAGTTATTTCCCCTCATAAGAGCAGCTCTGAATTACTGCTTAAATATGACGCCTTATTGGAGTCAATAAAACACGCCGCTCGAATTATGAGCGAGCGAAGCAGCTCGGAACAGAGAAAAAACACCGTAATCAGAACCTGTGCTGTTAATCCTAAGGGATAGAAAATGATCAGTAAAAACAAGCCTGTAATCATTTTTGATACTTCTTCAAAATAAGGACGTTAACATGAAATTTGTGTAGCCCACTGTATTCCTCTTCATTTCCTCCGGTTGTAAAAGACCAAGTCTATGGACTCATGACAGAACTGATTTTAATAATAGTCATATATTATTGTGTAAAGCACACAGAATTTGTGTGTTGGTTTGAACGTGCCAAGATTGATGTTGATGTGTGTGTGTTAGTATTGTGGATACACCTGAGCTCTCGGTGTCACTAAATCTCCATTTCCTCCCTGGTGGCAGAGCGACTTCACCGCTGAAAGAAAACACAGAACGCTGCCAAAGCTCTCGCTCGCTGCCCAGTCGAATCGCCGCTCTGCCAAAAGCATTTTCTCACTCGCTCGCTGCCATTTCCACTTCTGCCAACTTCCAATGACAATGTTATGCTTGTTTGCACCATAAATACACTTAATAGGTATTATGACAACATTAGTAAACAAGATGATTGGAACCCGCCCTCCATTGTTGAATAAAAATATTAAAAACACTACATTTACACGTGCTAAATTTCAGCCTTCATCAAGACTGGAGGGTTTTGCTAAAAATGGATTTTAAATCTGCTGACGGTGTTGCTTATCTGCTTATCACTCATCATCCGCTTATCATCGATACATTTCACGAACGCAGACATTTTTGTCTGCAAAAATGGCACAAAAGTCACCACTTAAATCCAAAGTACATGTTATTTTTTTAAGATATAAAAAGATAATCTTAAAAGCAGATCTTTGGGTTGAAAAGCGATCGGGGCTCTTTCTCGCTCTGAATAATGATTTCTTTTCCCCCTAGGATTCGCACACCTATTCCACACTTCCATTTCTCACACGTTCGGATTGTTTATCTTGGAGTTCCCTTTTAGCAAAATGGTTTGTAAAGCTTTAGGCAGGACAGCGTAGATGCTGCTTTCTCCTCAAATCTGTCTCATGTCGAAAAATCTCACATGTTCTTCAAATCGCAAACTTCCTGCATTTAGGATTCAAATGCACACGACTGGTTTTAATCAAGTTCTCATTTCGTCATGATTGTGAAACGCATGGGACGTTTTGTTTTGAGGAGGAAGTTTAATGGAATTTCTCAGGGCTGCTTCTTAAGAGGCGAGTGTCCGTCGGCCCTGTGAGGGTTAAAGAGCAGAGATGGGGGTCACAGGTCACCGTAAGGGTTTCATCTAGAGTTGAGTGTATGGGGATAAAAGACAGCGCTGGCTTTGACTGTGTGAACGTAAGGGTGTCGCCTGAAATCCAGTAAAACTGTCCATGTCTTTCTCTAGGGAATGTACGGACACTTCCTCTTTGAATTTCTCTGTTTTTATGTCCTCGGGGAACAGGAGGTGGTCTCTCTGGTCAATTACATATACATCAGACCTAAAAGGTATTTGGACACCTAAAAACATAAAAGCCTTGTAACTAAACATCAAACCAAGTTATATTTTTAGAGGAATACAGCAAAAACACTTTAAGAAAAAGTAACTTAAAAAAAAAGGGAAATGCTTACATGTTTACATTTTAACTCTGGTTGTCAATGTTCAGAGGTCATATTCATACACATTATTAATACATAGGTTTACACGGGTATCCTAACAATCTAATCATGAGTTAAAATTATTTCATAAATCTACGTAAATTTGCGTTGACATTTTGAAGTTTGCTCAAATAAACATAATTTGTTTGCAGACGCTACTTGGTTTGGTATTTTGTTATATGAACAATGTAATTCAGACACATTAAGTCATAAAGGGACACTTCGCCCAAAAATGAAATCCTTAATCATTTGCCCACCTTCATGTTATTCCAAACCTGTATGACTTTCTTCCTTCTTCAGAACACAAAAGAAGATATTTTGAAGAATCTTGGTACCCAAGCAACACTTGCCCCCATTGACTTCCATTGTACATGGACATTTCTTAAAATATCTTCCTTTGTGTTTCACAAAGAGCGAGTCATATACAGGGTTTAAATGACATGAGGGTGAATGAAAGACACTTAAAACGTGTCTAAAGACTTTTTTGTGGCCATGCATGAACAATTGTTCGTCTAAATAAATAAATAAAATAAAAAATAATGTTTTATAGCAATGCTCGAAAATCTAGCTACTCTTGACTACTGCCAAATGTTGAGTTAAAATAATAAAAAACACAGCTAGACATTAGCAGTGACGTCTTACAGCATATGGACGCAGAAATCGACCAACTCCTTTACAGAAAGCATTAACAAAACCTTTTTTTAAGTCAAACAGGATATGGCTCAAATATTACGGGTTGGGTGGACAAACCCCTGACGTAAACTTCCAACCCGAGAGCCAAGAGTCAAAGGCTATCGCTTTCTTTACTTTTAGAAAAATGTGACGTCAGTAAGACGTGAATAACTGGATAGCTGCTTTTCAGGAAGTCAGTGAAGGAGGTCAGATAAAGACCTGCAGTAATAATGGCTTGAGAAAGTGTCTATTTGTCAGAGAAAGAGAGAGAGCGTTCATTAATGACCAGCTGCCAAACTGCAAAATCGCTAATAATAGTTAAGCTTGTGCCTAGGGCCTGTCAGCCGAACAAAAATCAATAGATCGACGCTTTGCGATGTACAACATACGTCCACGTCCTCTGAAACACAAACACACATCGAGTGAGTTCTGGATGAACCGGGCTGGACTTCTCTGATGGCTGCCAGTCTTTCTCTCTCAATGTTTTCCCAGCACGCAGCACCGGTTAGATTAGCTAATTAAGGGGGACTGAGGCAGATCTGTAGCTGGTGTGGCAGCGTGTTTTGACAGGTGGGCTTAGCGAACTGTGATTAGGGGAGAGGCCACGTCGAGGCGGTTAAGCCCCCCGTAAGCCCCTCGCCGACACGAGGAGCGATGCGATGCATGCAGACCCCTCAAAAACCCACCGCTGTTTTGGGAAGGAAGAGGCCTGGGAAAGCAGGTGATTGACACCTCGAACAGCCGAGATTCCGCCCCCTGTCCCTCTATTCATTGACTGTGATGTTGCTGTGTGAAGTGTTGCAGAAACACCTGACTTTTGACACACAGCTTTAAAAAAAACAAAGAGGCACTTTAACACTCACTAGAAGATATGACCAGTTCAACAGTTTTAATAAACTCTCTCCCCTTGACGGCAGAAGCTCTTTGTTTTCTCTCGGGCTCACAAGTGTTTCTTTGTTTTTGCGCGTATGTGCGTGTATGTGTGTGCGCGCCCGTACGCGGCGCGTATGTTTGTGCATTCAGCTATTTGTGAGCAATTCCTCATAGGGCTTTCTCAGCAGGTGAAGATGTGCTCGTGTGGGTGATGGAAGTGGGATTAGCATTATCTAAAACTCTCCAGCCGCCCCGAGTATCATCCACCGTGCTTAAGTTAAGGTGCAAGACCGGGTGATTTGCATAAGTAATTAGCTAATGTGCTGTTCAATTTCACTCCCATCTGGCTGCCTGAGCAGGCCCTCATTTCTCAAATTGACAGGCTGGTCTCTATCACTACCCACACTGCAACAAGGCACACACCAAATTAATTTGTCAACCTTCTCCCGTAATAGGATGTTCACCTTGAAAACTCAATTTTCCCAGGTCCGACTGAGAGAAAAAGGTAGGGATTTGCTCGAAAACACGGCGCGAAAATAACAAAAGAATGGCGGGATGGTCTCTGATAGCTTTTCAAAGTGACGGTATAAACCACAGAGAAAAAACGGGAAGAAAACAACGCAGGTGCACGCTCTCTAAACATACTGTGAGCTCAATGTTGCCGTGTGCGTGTATCGGTCTACAAAAACCCCTTTAATGATCCTTTTCTGAGTATTGTTTACTTTAACGTGACTTTTAGTGTAAATAGTAAGCGTTACATTAGTTGCAATAAATATATATTTTTAAAAACTATAAAACTTTTAAACTATCCAATTTAAGAACATAAAAAAGAAAATGTTTTTATAAAGTAAAAAAGAAATAAAAAGAAAGTCATTGATACTGTCCATACTGTCCCTTCATAATACAAGCATGTAGGGCACTGGCAAACTATTCTGAACACTCGACAACATTTTTCTTGCGATTTACAATTTAAAAAGAATGCATTACATGATGATAGCATCCTATACAATTATTTCAGTATATTTTCTTTCACACTACCAATAATCACAATTTATTCAATAAAATACTGTATTAATATCACACAATGATCTCTTAATCTCCAGGACATTTCTCCAGTCACAATTGTGTTTCCGAACCTTCTCTCACCTCCACATTTTGTGCCCGGTTACTCTTATTTGGGTGTACAATTGGGCATTGGGGGCTGGGTTGGCACAGACATCACGAATGCCAGGGTGTTCAGCTCAGGGACCGTTTAGGGAAACGTGCCAAAAACGGAATTTAATGAAACCCCCCAATATGCATTTTCACTCTCATCTCTGGCCCGGGGGCGGTGCGAGTCCTGGGACCCCCGGCCTGTTTGTGGAGGTCTGGATTGCGCGTGTAGGCAAAACAAGCGTGGTGGGGGCTGCGGGAAGCAATACCGGCTTATACAAATAAAAAACATGACTCCCCCAATACCTTTTCTTCTCTGATCCATCAGTCATTTCTTTTAGAAGGTGACTGCATACTTATTACGTTCCTTTGTGCGCTGCGCTCGTTCTTGTCTCACTGCTCTTAAAATGGCTATTCATTTCGCCAGCTGCCACCCACTACAACATAAAGAGTCCCCAAGAACCGTGCGAGTGACGTGGGATTTCTGGAGTGGGCCCAGCACGTACACGCAAACACAAAGGCATAAAAACCGAAAAACGAATAGCTTTACACACAGCCTGTACTGTACGCCAATATATTGCACTTTTATATGCATGCAAATTATACATTTAGAGTACAATAAATCAGGGCATCATTTCAGCAGCTATACACTTTTAAACAACTTAATAATGTATATATACGAGCAGAGAAGTTTAACACTACAGTATGTGTTTACATCTAAAAGAGAGCCAGCAGCACTGATGTTCATTTCACAGCTGCGCAGGGGCCGTCGAGCTTCTGTGCTGATGGAGGCTCTCAGATGCCTCGCTGTCTGTCCAGCGCACCATCAAATGCTTTCCATGCCATTTAGCGCCGTGAATCCCACGCCACAGTGCGTGCCCGACCTTGGCGGATTCTAGTGGCTCTGCCCGTGCCATCTGCAGCCGGCAAGCTTGGGTAGTAAAGCATCTCGACCCCGCGATTCGGGCACATTACGCCCCCACAAGGGGCTCGGCCAGATGGCACTACCCACTAAGAGGGTTTTACTGCCGCTAAAGACGCCCGGGCAGCAGGGGTGCCCACTCTCTCTCTCTCCCTCGTTCGGCCCTGCCAAATGCTCCTTCAGCAGACACCGCGGTCATGATTAGCAGGCAACAAACAATCCTTTAGCATCCACCAGGGTCTGCAGAACGGCTCCGTGCAGCCAGGGCCTTTTGCGGAAAAAGCGGAAGAGAGAAAGACAAATGGCCTGCCTTTCATTACCCCGACTTCTCTACGGAGACTGATCTCTCCGCTCCCATCATAAAGCTGCCGTTAACTGCCTACAGACTGCGCTTGATGAGAAGCGAGACCTGAATTTGCTTGACGGAGCACTGGATTTGTTTTTCCGCGAAGGCTCACGTGACTCCCGAAGCTTGCTTCCAACTTATCAAAGTTATCGCGTTGAAATATCAAAGTCGAACATCTCCCACAATGAATCTGCACCTACTCTATTTTCACACTAGACATAGCCTCCATTCCTTCCACGCTCAGCTTGCCCATTATCCGACGTCAGAGGAGACATAGATCACCCGGCTCGGGTGAGCGAGAAAAACTGAAAAAAGTCGCGCTCTTGGTCAAAACGAAATCAATAAATTCATTTTTGAGCAGGTGGGGAGGGTTTGTAAGAGCAGACCAGGCTTGTGCGAGTAAAAGCTACTGCTACACCTCACAAGATTTCGTTCTTTTTTCCGTCGTCTTCTTGTGTGTATCTGTTATTATTAAGGAACTTTGAGAAAACCTGCCCTTAAACGAGGGATATAAAATAGCAGGAACATTTACCAATCCAGGCTTAAATGTCTCTAAGGTCTGGCTTAACTCGTGTGGAGATCTCTTAGTAAGCTTGTTAGTATTGCAGCGATGTCTAAAAGTCCAGTCAATCACACCGACAGTAAAGCCCTGATGGAGAAACTCTTATTCTCTGCTGACTGGGATTTACCGCTGGATTCTGCGGAGCGGTTCAGATGCGTGAGGGGTGGATAGTGGCCCTTATGTAAGCGTCGACGGGATCAGAGGTGAAGGAAGGGATCTTTACTGGACTCTCGGCCCAATTAGGCGTCAGTCGCTGTGGTTGATTAAGGGATTAAAACGGGCCGGTTGATGAGCTCGGTATTGACTGCCGGGAGAGAACGAACGAACCTTAATCCCCCTCCTCTCTCAGGAGCCATCAGCCCCAAAATCTTGCCTACATCAGATGTGTGGACGTTTCTGCGTGTTTGTGTTAGTAATGAGCAACGTAGTTTAAATAAAAAATATATATTTCACAAGCCTTTGGACAATATTGTATTATTGGCACTCTAATTCAACCGGCTTTTTTTCTAGTGAATGAGATATATAAGTATAATTACATTTAATATAATACAAAAATATTTTTATGTAACAAATAAAATGCATAATTTTTTAAAAGAACACGTTAAACTGAACTTATTAATGCTATTTTTGCCCTTATGGTTAAAATCTGAGACATAAATAAAACATGTCTTAACCATATTACTAATCTCTCTTCAGAAAACAATTCTACAATAGATATATTGTTGGTTAATTTGATACTAACAATAAAATCTTCACAAATATTAAATGTATAGCCCGGCACTGATATATATGTGTGTGTTTAAATGAACCCGTGTCATTAAGGTTTTACTGGGAAAGTTTATAGCTGCTGGTAGTTTTACTTGCAAAGGTAGAAAACAGGTTTCTCTTCTCGATTTTTCTTCTCAGTTTTATGACATGATTGATTTTCTTTCATCGGTCGAGACGCCCCAGGAGATCCAAGGTTCGAAGGTGGAGGTGAAGGGGGAGTTCAGGTAAAACTGAGCATATGTGTGTGCGTTTCCACCGGACTTCACCAACCGGCTCTTTTCCAAGTGTGTTAGACAAGATGAGTGTTTCACACTGCGTATGGATACATCATGCTAGGGAACACGAGCGAAAGAGACATCATATTTACTGTACACGCACACACACTTAAAGTCTATACAGCTGTGTGAGACTGACAGCTCTGTACTGCTGGAGACGTTCCAAAGGAAAAACTTTAATCCTTCAGCCGAGTTCACATCAAAACGTCTCATAAACGTGTCATAAAAAAGTACTATTATTATTAACAGTCACAGTAGATGTCGAGTTGTTAAATTTAAGTATTACAATTAAACAATAAGCCATGACTGTGAATACTGAAAGACATCATATTGTGTCTAACAATTATTGTAACCGAGCCCATTGAGTGGTCTGTTGGTGCTTTAGGAGCAAATTTTCAGATTATATTACCATAAAATAAAAATAAAAAAAATGTGTAGTCACATGAGTTAAAACTACTGTGAGGTCAAAAAAGCTAATTTAAGACAGGCCAAAAGGTAAAAAAATGCATCCAAGATCCCCCGAAAATTTAATATACAAAGGTCAAACCTATTTGAAAAGTGCAAAAGTGTCATGTGCCCAAAACTGCCCAAAAACCTTCTGCTTTTGCATATTTTTTGCACTTTTATATACATTTTTTACGAGCTTTGTAGGCCGATATATGTGTTGTTGGAACTATGCTTGCCACTAGGATCTTCTCTGTTTGTCATTTCTAATTCAGCAAAGTAATTGGTGAAGAAATATATTATAAGCATAGCAATTCGAGTAAAACAATTAATAATAAAATCATAATTTGTAAATATCTTCTTTAATGACAGGATGCACTTGAGTTGGCGCTCTATAAGTTTATGCAAGTTAGCAATAAATGAATTTTCAAAGTAGCCTCTAACTTTTAGACCCCACAGTATTTGTTTTATAAAAAAATGCTTGCAGTTTTTTTTAGTTAGGGTTTAACAAAAGTTATCGCATTGTGATCTGATTGGCCAACGTCACGTTTCATTCTTGCGGTTAAGACTGTGCCAGCCTCTGTGATCAATGCCTTACAAGACAATGTGTTTTTACTTAAGGCATAAATCCATGTGAAAGTGCGACCGGCTCTAGCTAACAGAGGGGACACGGCTCAGACAAATCGGCCCACTTATCCCGATCCCAGCACGCCTTACATTACTCTCCTCAGATTCGAGGGGGGCGCACCCCTTCTGTCCACCATTAGCCACTTTATTTCATTCCCGGGATCAAATTTGTTATCCAGTTAGGCTTCTCATCTCCAACTCAAAGGGAATAAATAAAAGCAGGCTTTATTGCTCGGCACCCTGAAACAAGAAAGGGGGCAAGGAGAGAAAAAGAAAAAAAAATCTCCAATTCATTCGGATCCAGTCAATAACACTGTAATATTTATGAAGGCAGGATGCTGGCCTGCCCTAAAACCCAAACTCCAGCAATCCTGAATTATAAATTGGTATTGATTTGTGTTGTGTTGGGTGTGTGTGTTTGTGGTGTGTGTGCGTGTGTATGTGTGTATGTGTTAGAGAGACAGAGAAATATAGAAAAAGTGTGTGTGTGTGTAAGGCAGACAGAGTGAGTGTGTGTGTGATTGTGTGTAGAGGCTGTATTCGTTTGGAAAGGGAGAAAGGGTGTGTTTTACGGGGCCGATAAAATTCTAACAAGAGGTGTATATAGCTTCAGGTAGGTATACAAGTGTGTGAGTTTGTAAGCTCTACACGTGTGTGTGTGTGTTTGTGTGTGTAAGTGAGTGATTAAGTGAGTGAGAGAGAGAGAGTGAGAGAGAGAGAATATAAACACCTATGCAAGAATATTCGTATTTGTACGTTTGTACTGAAAGCTAAAGCCTTCATATATTAAGTGCCTGTGTACATGTGCGTTCGTGTATAGGGTTATATCTATAGACTCTAAGCTAACAACGGCAAAGCATCAAATATACATGAATCTCAAGCTCTAGAGACCTACTGTATGTCAGTTGCACAACACAACAAAGCCCAATCCAGCCCAGACAAACATCAACACAAAGATAAAGTACAAACCCACAACTCAGACGCAAGCTTGGATTCATGCCAATAAACATCACTGTATTAGGGAAAGCTGTCTATATAACGGTGAATGCAAAGATATGTAACTCATACTAGAGAAGTGCTGTAAATAAATGACATCTTTACATGAAGAGCTCAAGCTCAATGCATTCTTTGATAAATTATCAATGCAGTATTCACAAAACAAAATATCACAGAGTCTTAGGGGTGTGGTCTTAAGGTACCCCTATGACAATTAACCACAGTTTTATAGTGGTAAATGTGTAGAAACCATGTTTTTTGGTGTAGTGATTACATCTGCATAACCATGGATTCACTACAACCTAAAATGGGTTAAACTATGGTTACTGTAGTAAAACCATTTATTTTAACATCTGGTTTTATTTGTGGTAAAACCATGGTTCATTTTCATAAGTGTAGTAAATGACCACCTGGCAACCACCAAAAACACCATCTAGCAACATCCCAGCAACCACTCCGAAGACGAACGGCATGATAAAAATCCCTTTAGAATCTAGCATATACATGCTATGTCCGAGCAACATGACAGCAAATACCAAATAGTATTACCAAAAATGTAATATGTTTTAATATATCGTTGCTGTGTTTCAAAAACCGTGGATGTCTAAATTTGCTTATTTCCGGAAAATGGAAAAAACACTGTACTTCTTAAATAAAGAATTATCTGTGTTGTCATTTTTTTTTAATTACATGTCATTGGTTAGAAATTTGGAAAACCAAATGACGAACATGAAGGGTGACTGATAATAATGAGCTATGGAAAAAAATGAAAAACACAAAAAGTTTTCTATAGGACAGAAGCGATATGCTGTAATACTCAAATTTAGTATATTTTTGCGTTTTCATTGGAATTTTACAAATATTGCTATTCTTATAAATATTTAGACTGATATGAGAAGCTTTGTAGCTGCTTTGTATTACAACAAGACTTTATCTAGCAGTTGACCGAAACAATACAAAGTCCAAATGATGAGGATTTAATGAGCTGTGTGTGTGTGTGTGTGTGTGTGTGTGTGTGTGTGCGTGCGATTATGTAACGGCCAGTCTCCCGTGGCTGGCTACTACACTACCATGGTCACCCACATCAGATTTATGGATCTTTATATAGAAATCAATACCCTCTTAATCTGCTCCTCTTTCTCTCCAATCTCCTCTGGCCTCCTTCCCTCCCCCTCCTCCATTCACACTCTATTCCACACCTCCGTCAGATCCAGCCTCTCCCGTTTGCCCTCCACCCCACCTCTACCCTCATCCACACCATCATTTCTGCCCCCACACCCCTTTCTCAGCCTCCCTCTTCTTCTAGCGGCCGGTCTGGGCACGTCAAGGCCAGATTGCACCTTAAGACAGTTCGAGACCCAGAGGACAAAGGCAGGAGTGGAAGGGGAAGCTTAGATGGGGTGGTGGAGGATAAATCGCACTCATTCAAAAGCGCATCAAGGACGATCTGTACCGCTGCGTCCGCCTGCTGTTCAGCTGTGTGGGATTTGGGAGGTTAGGCGGAGTAGATCTGGACTCGCTGGGCTCGGCTCGCATACTGACTGTGGAATGACCTTTCTTTTTACAATTCGAATATCCCTTCATGTACTTTGACATGTTAAAATATCAAGGTAATGCATTTTTCAGTGTGTATCATAACATGAACAGTGTGACATGAAAACCGACAAGCGAGTATTTCATCATGTGAAAAATCTTGCATATTTCTAAGTAAACCAGCATTTTTGATCAAGAAAAAACTGAGACACAGAATTTCAATGTGTCCATCAGAAAATTGTTCGGATTTGGAAAATCTGTATGGAGGAAAGGGGCTTAAAACAATACGATGTAGTAACATTAGTCAAAAAGAAATGCCATTTGAAAGCGGAGCTACACGTTAGATTTTAATGTAACAAAAATAAAAAACATGCACTTGTAAATCACAAATCTCCTAAAAAGGTGTTAGAATCGAATTTCACACCCCGAAAAGTTAATTTCAAGACAAGGTGGATTATTATCCGGAGCTACGATTAACATGTGTGATAGCACCTATTCAAACATGTGAGCACCTTTTTAAGATAAACATCTGCAGTTGACCGCACCGTGACCCGCACTGAGCTCCACGCTGATCGGGATCTCCGTGAGCCCATGAGACTGCTTTGCTCTTCTAGTTGGTTAAGGAGGAACATATGAATCCCTTTCACATCTGCCTGGCAGAATCAGCACCATGGATAGATCCACCTTAATGAACGGTCCATGGCACGGTACCCCTCTGCTGCGACACAGCGGGGCCTTGTTAGGGATGATTTTAATTGGGCAGACGTAAGGGGGACTAAGAAGACAGAGGGTGAGGTATCACAGAACATCTAGAAAGAGTTCACCAGATGTAGCTGAAGAAATTCACTACCAGATAATGGTAGAGAGCAATTTTGTCAAAAAAAATCTAATTAAGCCAATTTTTGTATAATCTCACAAAAATATCTGTGATAGAAAAATTATATGGATAGCTCTGACTCACTGAATAAATGACAGAATAAAAATAAAAAACCCAATTATTTACAAGGCCCCGCTGTGACCCATCACCTCAAACTACCATTCACAAAAATAGCAAGTTTGACATCAGTTTTCATGTATATAAACATAAAGTCACGTCCAACACCTTAAATATATCCTGTTTCAATAAGACCTACGACACATCACCGAAGTAAAATGGGTTGCAAAAACTGTTGCCACTGTATTTGGATTGGCTGTCAGTGTTTTATCTACCAGCTATATAAAAATGTTATCCGAAAAAAATGCTTTACTTTATTGCCATTGTTAGCGAAGGTGTGAACTACTGTGGTGTAGAACAATTCATAAAACTTTACGATGATAGTTTTTGTCACTGTGCTGGATCTATATACTGTAGGTCTTAAAGTGATAGTTCACCCCAAAATAAAACCTCGTGGCATTTTAAACATGTACAACTTTCTTCTGCAAAACACAAAAGTAGGTATTTTGAAGAATGTTAATAACCAAAAACCATTGGACCCCAGTGACCTCTATTGTATGGACACAAAACCCAAGCGAGTCAATGGGGTTTGAAACGTCCAGAGGGTGAGTAAATGATGACAGAATTTTCATCCCTTTAACTGCTGTTTTAAGAGCAATGCACAATTCAATGCATGCACAGTCACAGATCTGCAAACATGAGCTACAACAAAAGTAAAAAAAGGTACAAATGTGGCTACTCCAATCAGATGTTAGCACTACAATGTGGTTTGGGTTCAGATCCAGTTCGGTTGTACAACTATACGTGATCTATACTCAGTCAATTCTCGAGGCGTGGCTACGAGAGACTCTTACTGCGATTTCTCGACCGGATTACACAGCACCCAGAGTTCTTACTTCGACACGCAGGAGGCAGCGATATGTCGACAAAGGGATGCGAAAGAGCCGATCGATAGCTTTTTCCTCACAGAGGGGTAGCGAGGGATAGCGCTAGCATCAGTGACAAGCACTGGAGGGGTGGATTTACCTGCAACACCTCCACACTTGCCGTGGGGAAGATCAGGCAGATTCCCATGATCCCAAACAAACGGTGAAAGCGGCGATATTCACCCGTCTCGAGATTCTAGCTCGGAGCATCTAACGGGATCCCCAAAGAAGATTTGTATGTAAACCGGCATAGCAGTGTAAAAACAGACAGATGTGCTGTTGTTTTCTTTGTGTTCCACCTTTCTGTCTGTCTTTCTTCTTCAGAGTGGGCCCTCAGGAACACATCCATCCCAGCAGGCCCCGGGGCGGCTCTGAAGGCTGTGACTGAGCCCGGGCCTAGTGCTGTCGGCCCCACAGGCTCCCAAATAAATCCCACCTCAGGCTCTGGATGCAAACGCTACACTTTCCCATAGAGAGCTGTGAATGGGAACTACAGCTGGCCATCACGCCGGTGTGATTCCTAATAGCCTCGCTGACTGCTTTGACTTGTTTGTAACGAAAGCAATAGAGACAGACAGAGAGACTATTTAATGAAAGTTTTGTACAAAACTATTAAAATAGTGTCGAGGGACTGCAATGTACAGAACATTTTTTTAAACCACGTATAAAATGAAATCCATGAGGTTACGTTTATGTTAGATTTTCTTCCTGTCAGCTGTCTCTAGAAAGGTTTTTCCTTTTGCATTTAATTATACATACACATACATTTACATTTATCAAGCAACGCTCTCCATCACTTACTACTTAAAAAGAAATTGTACATCAGGTATGTGATTTGTAACATGTACTTCCAAAAATGTTCTACATATATTTAAAGAAAAGGTTTAAATAGGTAGCAAACTAACCATACTGGCACACACAGATGATACTGAGACAACAAACCATAAACACTGAGGTCCATGAGGACGCCGGTGCTGCAGATAAGTTACAGCGAAGCTTCTGTCGGAGGCTTGTGTGCTGCAGAGGATGAGTTGTGGTATTGTGGCTTTCTATTTGCAGGCCTGCTTGTGTAGCTGGTGTAGCGAGAGTTGAAACGGATAGCCTGTGTGAAAGAGGAGAGGTCTACAGCGCAAACAGCGACTGTCGTGTTTACCTTCAATCCTCCCGCAGTCAGCTACTCAAGGTCATTGTTGCGTTTCTCGTACGGCTACGATTAAAACACAATTGTATGAAAAGGTTGAAGGTACAGATTTAAATGTGAAGTCACTTACTGTATAAAAGTGTACACTACTAAGGTGACATACTATACACTTAAACACATACAGCTGTAGTAGAGAATTTTTGGGAGGCAAAAGCTATATGTAATGGTTCCGTGGTCCAATGGTTGGCACACGTTGTGCCCGCATTGTATCCTGATCTCTTCTTCTCACTTTCACTATCAATAAAAAAATCACGAGAATAACATGATATGTTTCTGGAACCGAGCTTAAAATCCAGGAATAATCATATTGGATGCTATGCAATCGCTTCTGCAGTTGATGGGGGAGCTTTGGGTAAAAATGGCTCGATAGACTTGGGGTTAATGAGAGATGACCATTCTAGAATGGGTATGGGAACTTTACGCTCCACATCGTCATGGCGACTGGCCTCATTTCACCTGCATCTGTCACTGTTTTCATCGGAGTGCCACCACCAGGGGTACAGCCATGGCACCGTTTCAATATCTCGCTCTCACTTTCATCCTACATTCCGCTCTTTTCAACCGAAGAGTGTGTTCGTAAACTCAGATAAGAAATGGGGGAGACAAAGGGGGACGGATATACCGCATGTGGGACAGGATATACTGAATAATTGAACCAACCAAACTGGCCACCTGCCTCTACGCCCCGCCATGATCATCCATATTTCACGCAAATACACTGACGGCATATTTCTAAAATTACGTCAAAATAATTATACAATGCTGTCATTGCGAACAGCTTCATTATATTATTAAACAAAAAAGGCCTATAAAACAAAGCAAATTTACAATAAACCAAGCTAGCACTTCTGGTCTCGAGAGTACAATAATGTATAATTTCAAACATGTAGAAAAACGGTCTGTAATCTCCCGAACACATACATACATAAAATCTCCCTCTTTAACACTCTTTTCTTCTGCCTCTGACTCATCACCACTTCCAAGAGCTCATCATTTTTTTCAATTTTACCCAGGCTGCCCAGTAATGTCCTTCTTTTATTGCAAATCTATACTCTTAATCTGGCCGCCACCGATGGGCGCACAGCTCGATCAATAGAACGCGATTGCTGGGAAGAGTCCAGAGAGGCTGATAACCAAAAACCAGCCGCCACCCCCACAGGGTTAAGCTCTTACACACACGCACATATATGTACAACACACACACAGACTCTCAAATAGTCAAACACAGGGTTAAGCTTAGAAACACACACATATTTGTACAACACGTGTAGATGCAAGCCCAAAACACACAAAACACAAACAATCAAACCCGAGTTCAAACACAACCAGATAGACGTATAAAAAATGAAAAACATTTTTAATCGGATCCATATCAGTAAGCTTTAAGACTATTTCTATCTATGCATAACGGTCAAAAACAAAACTAAACTTAACCAGACATTTAA
Organism: Triplophysa dalaica; assembly: GCF_015846415.1. Taxonomy (NCBI): domain Eukaryota; kingdom Metazoa; phylum Chordata; class Actinopteri; order Cypriniformes; family Nemacheilidae; genus Triplophysa; species Triplophysa dalaica. The sequence continues at coordinate 4,242,180 of NC_079557.1, forward strand.
AAATGACTGAAATTATTGATGACTCAATCTTAAATAAAATGCTATCTAGAAAAAAGGTCCCTCCCACTTATACAAGGGAGCATAAAATAATTGTTCACACCAGTGACAAACTTAAAGAGTAAATATTATAATTTCCTTAAAATTACATTGCATGGAGTGAGTGATGTTGCTGTGTGTGAATGGCGGAAAGTGAACGAATAACAAAGTTATTGGCTTGGGAAAAAGGGAGTCGACTCTGAATCACACGAGCGAGTCGTCTGTCGTTCGTATTTTAGTACCGGGTCGGATTTGCGTCACTGCGTGTAATGCCCGCCTACTTTCAATTTGTGACACTGCATGTGGTAGACCAATCACAGCAGACTAGACCATCTGACCAATCAGAGCAGGCTGACAGAAAGGAGGGGATTAGACAGATGAATCTCCGAATGAATCATTTAAGAGTGAGTCAAGAAGTAAGGTATCAATAACTGCCTATTATTAGTAAATGTAAGTGATTGGCACTGTGTAGGACTTTAAAAATCACAAATTATTGAGACCCCCATTGACGTTCCATAGTAGGAATAAAAGTTACTATGGAAAGTGAAAAGGGGCAAATTTTGAAGTGAACTACTCCTTTAATCTACTATAAAAAGACACAAGACTATTGATGGCGCATTCTTACTTTAAGATAAAATAGGAAATACATCAACACTGGAAAGAAAAATATATCGTACTGATCTCTTTTGAAATGGTTTCTACCTTACGCCTGCCAGTCTATGCTGCATTGGACCTTTATGAAAACATGCTTTCCTGATAAAGAGATCTGTGGAGAGATACTTGTGAATATGGATCAAAGGTCAAAAAGGTCGCTCGGGAATGGACATTCCCTCTTATCTGTCACTCCCTTCCTTTTCATTGCCTACTCATATCTGAGACGAAAAGCACGGAGAACTAAGGCGATCGTGTTGAGTCGGGATGGGCGGGAGGTAAAAGGAGGTAATTAGACCAAACCCCTCCACCTCCTTTAAACGCTGACAGCACAGCGCAATTTATTGTCCAACTAGGAGAACTCTCTGGACAATCTAATTGCAATATTAGCTTGTAATAACACCTGTTCTAATGCTCAGTGAGCAATATTTCACCCGGAACGTCGGGGCTTTGCTCTTGCCTAAGCACTCCTTGAGCTGTAAAATTACACAGGCATTTAACACAAGTGCTTATGTGTCATCGGAGGAAAGGGTCCTTTGATGCGACCCGTGATCTTTCTGACCTGTACTTAACCCCTAACTAAGTGGACTCCAAAACCGACTTAAGTCCATTTCACACCAAGAACAATAATTATATTAGTGTACCACCGTTATGTTTATTCAAGGGTTGAAATAGTTTACAAAACTACAATTATTAAGACAATTTATTTGAAAATTATGAAATGCAATTACAAATAGACGGTTTCATTAGACGCACGCACTGGCGTAATAACATTGTATATTAATTGTATTTAATTAAATTAAAACTACTCGATAGTTATTGATTCTTTGCGGAGGTTTAAGTTAACCCTAAAATGATTTAATCCAATAAAAAAACTTGATAAGGCCATATTTTAAATGGCAAGCCAAAAATCTATAAGTACCACTTAAACCGAAATAGAACTTATTTATATAGTAGTATTAAAAAGAAAAAATCATAATAGGGGCAAAATATTTGTAAAAAATGTTCATATTAAACAAAAATTACCATGACAATGAAAATAAAAGCTAATATCAAAAACTATAAATACGTAAACAATGTAGTTTCATGTTTTCGATTCAGATGGACTTTGATTGACGGTTTTATTGCTTATAAGCTATAAATGCGCTCTCAAAACGATTTCAAAAAAAATTTTGTTCCTTGTCATTGAATTTGGATCTACTTTTTAAAACTTTAGTATAGTTCTCATTCTTGTTGTAAACGTGCCTTTACACTGTTAAACAGTAACAAGACAGGAAGTGACACTGTCATCGTAACAACTTCATTTCCTGTGACAGTCTATAACAGCCAGAAATCAAAAGGAATCGAGAGAAACTTACTGTCTATTGTTGTTTATTGTTCCCATTAATGGCAAACATCACAATCAATTGGGGAAAATTGATGAGAGCAAATTACCAGAGTGGCGGGCCTGAAAAATGTTTCTTCAGAACGCCACCAGGTCTGGCTGCACGTGAGGCTGTGCCAGTAATGCGAGCGTGTGCGTGTGAGTCCGAGGGACTCTTATTTGTGCGCGATTGTGATGCATGGAGCCTCACACCCGTGCGCAGCAGGTCTTGATTTACAGAGCAGATCTGCGCTGGAAACAAAAGGTAGAAACTGTGGAGGAAAGGATGAATGGCCATCATTAAAGGCTTTTACAGTGACGGGGGCTACGGCTGATTTGCATGGTGGGCCGGCGGCCGTCCCCCGCGCCAAACTGATTTATCTGTTGGTTTAAGGAGCTCAGGGCGGCGCTCCTATAAATACTGCCCATCTTAATAGGGCGCTAAAATGCAGTCGTATGGACCGGTCCGTCTTAAATCAGAGGCATCCGCTGTCACCCGTAAATACTTTCGAATGGGTTCTGGTCAGCGTAATGAGGGGTTCAGATGTGGCTGGCACGCTGGCGTTATACACAAACACACGCAGGCTAGACATCAGTGATTCAGCCCCCACAATGCGCCATTCATTGAGACTACTCCCAGAGGAAACATTTCCGACACCAATATCAGCCTCATTGTGGAGAAATGAAAAATTTGAACGTTCTTTCGCACACTTTTGTGGAGTTTCGTTGTGCCTTTGATGGTTTCCTCGCCCTGTCGGTTGTTAGTAAATTGGTATTATTGGTAGTTTGTTTGGGGGGTATGGACGCTATAATAGGCACACGGTTTTGTCATTTACAGAGCGGCTAAATAATGGTTCGGTCCATAAACGACACAGAGAGCATAAAAGGTGACATCATCTCTGCAGGTTTGGACCTTACACCAATCAGATACACTCCATGGCAGCTAGAGGTGAGAAGATTTTTGTGCACGCTTGTGTGTACGTGCGTTTGCAAGTGTGTGTGTGTGTGTGTGTTGAGAAAGAGGGAGGGTCACTGATTTCCGGCTTCACTTCTGTGCGCTGGATACGCTCCAAGGCCGCTCTAACGAGCCAACATGGATTTGGTAATGACCCCTGTGCCCTAGGAGGACACTCACACTGCTGCCCTGGTTGGAAGTGCACACTATCACACACGATTATACCCACTCCATTCCAGTTTTTATAGACCCTCCCCACAGACGCCCAGTCAACAGGGTACATAGTTGGAAGAACGGTATTCAAGATTAGGAGTTAGCCGACTGGAATGTGTGCGAAAGTTGGGTAGGATAGGAGCCAGGAATAGGAGCAGACTTGGGCAGACAAAAGGCATTGTGGGATTGTGAAGATATTTAAGAATTCAAAACGTAAGCGATTCAGGGTTCCCAGATTTTGACCTGGCATTTCCAGGACGAGTGAAATGTATATGACGAGCATATTATTTAATTAATGGATTTAAAGAATAGATTGCAAAGCCTTACATTTTGATTCTATACAAACACTAACAAAGAGCAATTTTTCTATCAAAAAATAGGAAAAAAAATTACATTTACTTTAACAAATAAATTCAGGTCGAAATTTTTTTTTTTTGTCGATATTCGTTGGAACAAACAGAGTGACAGCATTTTAAAAAATCATTTTGAGAGCGTGAATCCACGTCAGGCACATCAGAAAGAGGTTTGGTTATGACTTGCTTTGGGACACTGATATCTCGATGGAGCTGGTGTTGACAAAAGATTTTCTTACCTGTCGATGATGACGGGATCAGATGGCGTCTCGTTTCGGTTTCCGCAGCTTTTCTTGTCACAACACCGGCTAAAGTGGAAAAAAAGACAGGTTATATCTCTCATCTATTTCATGAATGGGGGCAATTTGTCACAAATCAAATACGCTGGTGAAAGTTGTCACAAATCAAAGAGAAAAAATTATAAAAGTGATTATATTTTCAGCTATCAATTCTGACGAATTCGTGTATAATAATGAACATATTAATGTTATTGGGCAGTTGTTTTTCTACTATTTCTTAGGAAGGAAGGGACCGAGCTATGTGGTGACCGGCAAGCCTTGCTCAAGCTGGTGGCTGCCTGACAGGTCGCCCTTTTCCTCCGCTCGCCCTGTGCTCCAGCTGGGCTGGGCCCCCGCCAAGGTCACTCAGCCAGCCTCTGACAGTTTGGACAGCACCCAGAGAAGCCCTGGTGCAGCGGCTCTGTCCCAAATGCTCTCCTCAAGCACTGTCATCACCTCTGCCCTTGCGCACGCCCTCACCACAGGCTGGCACCTCATCTGGTGGCATGTGGTTCCCCTAAATTCATCCCGCCTCGACCATTCATTTCTCGCCCAAGCAAACCTGCGGAGGCCAGCGGTGCCGCCCGATTTGTGAAAATTGGTCCAATTAAGTGCATCCTCTCATTACTTAGAAGCTATTTGTTTTGGTAGAAGGGGGCATCAACACCCACAAACATACATACCACCACAACTAAAATAAAGAGCATTTTTTAAATATCTTAATTATATGTTTTGTATACATTCCATTCCATTTTCTACCGCTTATCCGAACTACCTCGGGTCACGGGGAGCCTGCGCCTATCTCAGGAGTCATCGGGCATCAAGGCAGGATACACCCTGGATGGAGTGCAGGGCACACACACTCACTCATTCACTCACGCACTCACACCCTACTGACAATTTTTCCAGAGATGCCAATCAACCTACCATGCATGTCTTTGGACCAGGGGAGGAAACCGGAGTACCCGGAGGAAACCCCCGAGGCACGGGGAGAACATGCAAACTCCACACACACAAGTCGGAAGCGGGAATCGATGTTTTGTATACATAACAAATATAATATTAGAAAAAATATATATTTAAGATATTTAATAAAAAAATAAAACAAGCTTCAAAGTTTGAGTTCAAGCATTCATTTCGCTATGATTTCAATCTTTGACATGGCCCAAGATATCAAGATTATATTTTTACAGAATTTTCTTTACATTCTGTAGGGTGAAATCACCTTTATGACTTTAGCTGGGTTTTCACAGGCAGGCTCAAAATAAAAAAAAAATCTTTAAAATAGATTTAAAAATAGATTTGAATAATATTTTGGCCCATTATATGACACAGCATTATACATTGTATGCATAAAATATAATTATAATTAATATATATATATATATATTTAAAAACATTCGAAATCTGCTCATTGATTCATATATAGCTGTTGCACAGCAGAGTTGCAGAAACATTTTCTTCTGCATTTTTCTATGCAGTTTGATGAAATGATAGAGTCGATGCTGAAACAAAAAAAATCATTATCCGCGATTAAGATTAGCTAAGCAATAACTTCAAATCATATTGTATGGATTTTTCCGACCACTAAGACTCCAGATATATTCATCCCACTTGCTTCATGCTGTCATGCATTAGATTGCCATTTGACAAATAATCCTCACTTAGAGCCCCTGAATGCAGAATGATCTAACTTTATGAATCATTTATCACACCGCTTGATCTTTAAGAACCTGAAAAACATAAACCGTGCCTTGTTTTTTTCCTGTTCTTTGTGTGCGCGACTGTTGCCATAGCGCGCGCCGCCATAATTTATTCCCCCGGCTACTTGGAACCATTAGCAAAGTTCCAGGAGACCAATTAGCATTGGAAACCCAATGGTGAGGCTGTGGTGACAACCTCCTCAAACTGCGAAAGTAGTGTTATAAACAAACTGGACCCCAGGAGCATAGCCGGGTCTAGAGGGATAGCAGGGCCCCGATCGCAAAAACAAACCTAGGCGAAGAGTCCGTAATGTGGCCTTAATGCAGTTCCCTTCAGGGTCTGTGAATACTAGCCCTGGCTTGGTTAATGACCGAGGGCCGGAACCACGAAAACAGACGTGGCCCCTGCGATGAGCACATGAGAGGTACCGTCACCGGTCACTTCTAGCGATTAGCCGTAGATTGAAGAACATACGCTTTAAGAGCTGCCTACTCGGCTGGCTATCTCCACCTTGACTAGCCAGACCTCTGGTTTCCTGAAGTACAATTACTTAAAACAAGAAAAGGTAGGTGTATCAGACAGAGCGGGGCTTATAAAAACAGCCAGCAAAGCTTCCCTACATGATCTTAAGACTAACATTCTGAATGGAGTAAGATAAGACATGATAGAGGGGAGAGAAAGGATGTCAATAGAGGGCTTGTTTTCAAAGGCCAAGTGTTGTAATCATCCAGACAAGTGCACGGAGACTCCGGCCAGGACTAATGATATGCATCAGGCTGGAGGGTGAGAGTCGATGGCAGACCTCTCCAAAGCAGCATCGTCAGCCAGACTGGCAGTAGAGCGGTGGACAGAGACCGGCCCGTGCCCACTGTACGCCTCGTGCCAGCCGACCGCTGCGATGTCTCATTTGGAGTCTCCGGAGTGCCAGGGGTGACGAATAAGGACCTTGAAGGTTTAAAGCGATTTTCCTCCCTAACACAGAGTATAGAGTTATAATTACGACAATGAGGTTTGTTTGGATACTAACGCAGCGATATTTTAACTCAATTAATCTGAGTTGATCGCGAAGCTCATTTGCCACACAAAGGAACCGATCTCTTAGACAAGCGCCATTTATTCAACTTGAAAGGGACGCCCATCCTCATGCCTGGGATAGAACGTCAAGTTTGTGGCGAACAGCTGCCGGGCATTCAGCAACACTCAGGCCTGTTGATGGGTGTTGCAGGTGAAACAGACTCCGTCAGGGCCTTGATAAAGAGTTCTATCACCTGGGAGTAAGAGACGGGGGAAATATCTCTCATCTCTCTCTCATTAGCGAATGGAAACACACCATTCATCAGGGGAGGCAGTTAATAATCACACTCAATCACATAATGACCGACTCAAACTGAGCCATCATTATGGAAATGGAACCTGTATCGAAATCATCTGCGAGAAAGCCCGGTTCCTTCACGGAAAAAATAGCACAAATATCCACCCTGCACTGCTTAGCGGTGTAAAACAGGTGAGATCCCTTGAAGTGATGATGTCCACCTTATGCGACGAAGCATTCGTGAGATTTATGTAGCGCCGGTGACTGCCAGATGGAATTACTTCAGTGATGAAGGTAATTAGCAAAGTCCATCTTAATAATTCGTAATCTGTTGAAATTCCCATCAACGCTTTAATAACTTGACAGGCTTCCAATAATAATTGACTGCGTCTGTTCCCGGCAAATATCCGTTAGTAAAACAAAGACTATTAGCGTCTATAACTAACTCGAAATGAATCAGCAGACTCATTTTCTTTTACTTATTATTTCAACAGTGGAAGATTTGCGTTTCCCATCAGCCCCTGGGCGCCCCATCATTTCCCCTCACTGCATTATTAACTCAAGGTTCCCCACCTGGTCAGCCCCCTAAGACACGAGCATCTGAGCCCCCTTAACTTCCTTGAGCCCCCCAGCTCTGCTCCCCATAAGTCCTTACCCCCCTCCAATGACCGTCAGGCAAGAATTCATGTACGAGCGACTTCTACTCGGGCCTCCAGCCATGCGGGCCCACTGTGAAGCCATAATTACACTGTATTAAGGTCAATGTAATGAGGAAAGCCCTGTAGGACCTCACAGTGGAGAGGAAAGAATGTGTAGGAGCACCTATGCAACCCTTGAGATGAACTCCCAAACCATATGCTAATATTCGTTTAAATCCTTTCTCACACAGCGACGGCAAATCATGACTGGTATTCCAAGGCGAAGTACCGTTCTCACATTAAATAATGAAACGAGAATTAATAAGGCATTAAGAGATCTTTTTAAAGTGTAGCTTGTATGTTATCATGCATTCAAAACGTTCGCTTTTATTATATAAGGTAGCAGTATTTGTAATAAAAGTCTGAAGTTCTTGGGTAAAGAAATGAGCTACTGTGTAGTGAAATGGACTCACCTGCACATGATCTCATGGGTGAGAAGAACGCGACACATCTCTGGGTTTTTGTCTTGGCCTTCATAAAGGATTGCCTATGAGAGCAAACAAAATGGAGGGAGACAAAGTAAGTCACATATAAAAAAAAAGAATACCTTTTTGATAAACTTTTGATTTGATTCGGGGGGTATGTTGTCACAATGGGAACCTGATATTATGCATGTATCTTTTGAGATGAGGGGATTCATCTAAAATAAAACAAGCTTGAACACAATTATAGTTTCATTTCTCAGAAAACCAAATCTAGAGAAAACAAAAATGTGTAATTGTACTTTTTAGTCAAAGCTGTAAAGTTTGTCACATATTCTTTCCAGTTTGACAACTAGCCCCGGTCTCTCATTTTAACTCAGAACTGACATAGTGTGATTTTAAAGGCATACTAAAAATTTGGTCATCATTTATTCCCCTTGTGTGGTAAAAAACCTGCATTTGACTCTTTCTTCTGTGGAACACCAAAGAAGATATTTTAAGAAATGTCTCTGTGGTTTGGTGTCATTAAAATATGACAATGGGGACCAATGTTGTTTGGTTACCAATGTTCTTCAAAATATCTTCTTTTGTGTTCTGCAGAAAAAAGTCATACAGGTTTAAAATGACATGAGGGTGAGCAAACTATGAACAACTTTCGTTTTTAGGTGAACCATCGCTTTAACTCTGACCCCGCCCTGGATCTGAAAGCAGTGATTGCTCAAGATAATTGTTCAGGATGCTGACACCTGGCCATTAGTCATGTTTTTGGTTTGGAGCATGCTGACAACTTTAACATATGCTAAAAGCTAAATCTGGTCATCAGCGGATGGATGTATGCTGCAATCCAAAGGGGATCCAGACTCTGCTGGGGCTCATGTGGAGCAACAATCTTTCCGTTCTCCCCATCAGCATCCACCCCGAGCAGCCAGATGGCCGTCCAGACACCGAACGAGAGGCCTCCTCCCCAGCATCCGTCATCTAGCTGTCAGGCCAGGCCTGAATGACGGATGATCGGTGCGTATCAAGGAAGTTAAAGGACTCACCACCAGCCCCCATCCTCATGAACGCAATGGAATATTTTATTGCTTCTTTCATAGCTCATGAGACTGAGTTCTCGGTTATGCTTCATTTAAGACCAACTTTGTCCAAAATTAGGAAAAAGAGTGTACTGCACACATTGTTTGCATTACAGAAATATGAAATGAATGTGTATTACACAGGCCAGATCATTTTGTCTTGGAAGTCTTAGTTGAGAAATGTTGGAGTCCATCTTATTCTCAGATTCTTAAGAATTTTATAGTCTTAGCAAATCTAGTTTGAGACACTTCTGACATATGATTGATGCGTTTTATGATTAGCAAGGAAAAAAAAAATCAGAGAATGTCTCAATTTGCTTCTCATCTAATCTCACTGTTGTCAAGAAGAAACAATTAATGAAAACGTTTTTTCTTTACATCACGAAATACACCCATCCTACCACGCCCTTACAGATCTCACAACACAGTCCACCTCAAAATAATCTCCATCTTTCTACGCTCTGGTCAGTCGGCCAGACAGGGTTGACCTAATGCCCCCGGGAACAATACTTTTAGGATAACGACCACTTCTGCATTATTGATCTCTTTCTCGGCTGCCTACGAAGAACTCTTCATCACCATCCTCCAATTTTTGTAGAGGGGGAGGGGATTTCAAAGCAGGTCGATATTTATATACGATCGTTCTTGATTCACATTGGTGGCGCCAAAGTAGCCGCCCCATCCCTCATCTCCAAACACGACTCCAGCGATACGGTCTTACATGAACTCCAGGAGTCTTTCTTGTTACTTTGATCATCTCACCTTACATGGAATAAATTAGAATGTAACCATTTCATAAATGAACGTTAGAAAAATATTCCGTTTCGAGCCCAAGAAGTCTAACTGGAGAAGGAACCCTTGCAGATCTTGATTCGATCCAAATATGCAGCTTTGCCATTGATGCACATATGTAAAGCCTGCGCGTGTGAGCGGGAGGGGAAGGACTTTACGGGTGCGCACAGCTACAGCCCTTTTTATGTTGTTGGGAGGATTATTGTCTCCAGTGTGTCGGCTCTGCAGCTACATTAAGACCTATTGATTGGTCTCCGGGGTTGATGCTTTGTTGAGGAACTGGTTGCCATATTGATCTGAGACAGGCTGACATGCGGTGACAGTGGGACCTGCTGGGCTGGAGAAGTATAGAACATACGGACACTGGGGGGGGTTGAAGTCTGGTCCATGATGTGATGAAACTAACAACGTAGGTGCTAAATTAGGCATGTTTTAAATGGTTTTGACGGGAGAAATTAAGATCTACCACAATCCGTAAAGATGTTTGACGAAATCAAAATGGACAAAATAATCGACTGTTGATTTAATTCACACTCACCTGTTTAGTCATTGAGTCGATTAATCGAACGTACAGATCCTGTTCTGTTCTGATACCTGCAGATGTAAAGAAAATACATCATTATGCATCCACATATGCAAACACATAGTAAAATCCAGCTTGTTTCCAACATAAAATAGCTAATGTGCCATTTTTCACCACAAATACAACTGCAATTTAATGCATGTTTAAATTAAAACCCTCTTTAAGGACATAACACATAACAGAAAGCCACTACCACACGCAACATCCAATTCAATTTAAAGTCAACATAAAAAGGCTTGTTTCATACGGAAAGTCTCGGAAATTAATTTGTTTTATTATTCTTTTCCCTACAGTACGTTTACGCGCATTCTGTTATGCGTGTCATGCTGACTGAGCTGTTCCGCTAACGCCTCTTAGCAAAAACAAACTCGCCTCAGTTTTTCTATTATTTATGATCATCTCGCCTTAAAGCGCGAGAGCCCTGTTTTCTCATTCCTTATTGCCTGTGTGCTACAAGAAAACAGGGAACCTACATCTACAACAGATCTACAAATCTGGTAGCATTGTTGTTTTGTTTTTGCTACAGATGTTTGTGATGGCTCCACTTAGCACTGTGACAATAGTAACACTTGACATTAACTTTTATTAATGAAAAAGCTATACACAAACATTTTATGCTTCAACACCGATATAAAATCAATACTGAGTTTAGCAAAGTATTTTGAGGGAAATCTATATGCTAGTGTAGACGGTTTCATCGGGCGCACCGGTCTGTGTTTGTTGATCGTTCTGGCTAGTGGCTAACAATATAACTATTTGTATTTCCTTTCATTTATATCAATATTAATTAGGAGTAATATATTACTGTATAATAATTGTAATAAATTAACAATTTGTTGAATTTTATTGTATATTAATTTTATTAAATAAAAGATTTGTTGAATGGGTCATGTAATTTTGTCGCATTTAGTTTTTAGTTTTAAGTAACGTCGGTTCTACTGTTATCCAAAATAGTACTGGCTAGACGTACTAACTAATGTCATTTTCGTGTTATTTATTTTGCTAGTTATTATAAATAATCTGCAAGGACTCTATATTCTTTGCGTTCGTTTCTGTTGTTGCTTTGGAACCGTCTCTTCACTTATCCATAATACTAAAACTACATTAACATAAATAATAGTCGATCTGCCAAAAAACATCATTACTGCATTTTTACAATAACAAAATCAAGTAACAACAAGTGTTACATTATCTGTTTTTGATGCAAGCCGTCTGTATGTTTAATTAAGAACTGAAGTCTAAAACGGGAGTGTTTAGTATGTCTGCGAGTGTAAGGAACGCGGAATGAGCGTCATCTGTGAAAGGGTGGCAAATGTGTTCAACAGCATGAACTCCTCTCAGGATAAACAGATGGGGCTTTTGAATAGTCTTCCAGATGTGATGAGACATGATTGTGGTTACATATCGTTTACAGTTGGCCCCGCTCTGCCTCACAATATGTCTTTGTTATTGATGGAGGATGGAAAGGGTTTGAAGGAGCACCGCGGCTCTTACCGTTGCTGTAAAGAAGCTGTAACCTGTAGTGGATGCCGTTGTTAGTTTTCTCGCCATTGTATTCCTGAGAAGCAAAAGGAGAGAAGAAACATGTAAGAAAGAACAGAAAAAAACACGTGCACACATTGCGCTACATTGTTCAGATTCAGTGTTAAGGTCATTGCACAAACAAAATTTTTCCGTATTTAGTGTCTCTGATTGTCACAATACATGATTCCTACATCGAACACTGTCTGAATTTATCTGAAAATATCTGATGCAGTGTGTAAATATGATTGACACAACGTGAGGTTGTATTTATTTCGTATACATCATCATGAAACCTCGGACTCAATGTGCTATGGCCTTTAATCCCATCAGATGCAAAGAAGATATTTTGAGAAATGTTTCATTGGTTTTGTGTCCATGCAATGGAAGTCAATGAGGGCCACTGTTGTTTGGATTGGTTCATACCAATGTTTCTCAACCAATGTGATTATTTTGGTCCACTACAGTCTCAAGGGTTCGAGTGGTTCAAACCAGAAATCTTTTCCTATCAAATCATATTAAAGCAGATATCATTTAGTATTATGACTCATGTTCAAAGTCACCAATGAAATCCCCTGGTACCTGCTCGGGTACACATATCCCAGTCAAACACACTCAAATCTGTCTTCATCTAGACTACGACCATGTGGGGTTCCAACTGAAACATCACGTCCACCCTTCACGTGAGTTATTTTACTCTGATGTGACATCAATCCAATAAGACGCAAGAACACGGCGCGCCCACGCTTGTCGTCAGTCTCTCTCTGTCTTCTCTGCTACTCGCTGCCAAGTTTAGCGGTAGCGTCTTGGCAGTGACCCAGGGTGGAGTGGAGCGTGTGGGGGGCTGCTGGGCAGGGGTTATGGTGGAGGTGATCGGACAGTAAGGACAGAGCGCTGACCGTGCCAGCTGGACCCCGTCCCACATGACCGTGGGCGGAGCTGTTCTCTGTAACCTTTTACTGAGTACAACCCCCCGACACACACACCGCGGGGCGATCAGGACTACCCTCAGACATACTCAACACTCGCTGCAGGCCGAGCAGGTACGAGAAGACTACAAACCAAACTGAAACCAGCAGTATTATGGAAATTTTTATAGAAATTATTTGGGAAAGTGTGCAGGAGAGGCTAATATTTAACCCCAAGATGTTCATCCTGATAGATATTGAAACAGGATTTTTTTTAAATAAAACTATGCTACAAAGGTTAAATATATAATGATAAAATATGTATATATATATATATATTTATATATAAATAGTACGCAATAATTCTCATGGCTAGAAAAAATAAGATGCAGATGTAGTAGTGTAATGAGCTATATCATGAGTAAATTTGGTCTCATTGCTGCCCCCTACATGTAGCTTTTGGTCCAACCACTACTGAAAATCACAGATGAGATGTGTGAGATTGTGTGTCTGGTTCACCCAAGCAAATCGGTGCAAATATGCACTGTAACTACACACCAGAACTAAAGATAAAAGTAAAATATGCTTTTTCAAAGGGAAATCTATATGAAAGGACAATCTATATGAAAAATTAATTAATTCTTTCTTTCAAATCATAATCAAAACCATTAAACGTCAACTGAAGTGCCTTGAAATGTGCAGCTTTGGTCAATGCATTGATGTCATTTCCTATGAAGTTTGGGACATTTAGAGTATTTAGAATAGCAAAAGCTATTTTAGCAAACAGAGTTTGGATTAATACAGAGCCTGATATCTGATGAGAAGTTGAAGTGCAGAAACGTCATAAAAATGGGTGATCCACATTTGTGGAAGCGAGAGAAGTTTTAACTGCTTGTCTCTTCTGTCAATGTTTTAGATATTCATAATAACAAACTGACTAACAAACTCATATTAAACCCCCAAAAACATGATTTCATAGGAACTTGAAATTCAACTTCTCAAAGATGATGTCAAATTGAAGTGTTTCTCATATTTGAAGTTTACAGTATCAAGAAAGTTCTACAAATTCACCAGAACTATTGTGCATTTTTATTTATCAGATCTTTTAAAAGTACTAAAGCTAAAAAAAAACCAAAGTACATGACTGTTTCTTAGCATGTTCTCTAAGTTCAATATGCTGCACCGCAGCGCCTCCCAGAATCCCATGGTGATGTGTGGCTGTGTCTGTTAGCGGCAGAGTGCTTACTTTGTCCTTTTCCACAAAGTCCATGTAGGAGGTTCTCTCGATCTCCACAGGCTGTCCCTGCCGGTCATACAGGGCCAGCACAAAGTGGAAGAAGTTTGACTTGCGCAGGTTCGAGGGAGGCTGCTTTTCATAATGGGCCCGTGCCAAACCCACACCGCTGAGAGAGAAAGAGAGAGAACAATTATTAATTTAATGTACTGCAAATACTTTTAAATAGTTTTAAATGAACTTTCACAAATTATATCACATTATATACTGTTAGTAGACAATATGTCTGAAGGCAGTAGATACAGCTGAAAATTCATTATAAAATGTTTAATAATATTATGAAAATAAATCAAAAGCAATCAGAACCACTACCCTCAATACAAAAAAATACCCAGGAAGTAAAAGGGGTTATAAAGCGAGATAAGAGGAAAGAAGAGGTGTTACAAAGCGAGATATTTGGCTTGTTTGATCCTGCCCTGCGTGTGTGCCATGAACCCTTTTGTCTTTCTTTCTCTGCTCTGCCACCTCGACAATTGGAATTTGGCGCAGACTGGGGGACCCCAGAAGGCACCGTCTGCCTTCACGTCTGCCAATCGCTACTGGGTACGGCTCGCCTTGGCAACCGCTGCGCTCCTCTTTCCCTGACCTGTCAGTCAAACCTGCTCGGCACTCCGCCGGGTCTCCCCGGGGTTCAGCCAATAGAAAGGCTCCAACCTGCCTCTCGCACATGAGCATCGATTAGAACGCGTGGCGAACTGGGAGGGAGGCTGAGTAACCTCGTGCAGCACAAGAGAAGGAGAGCCGGGGAGCGGCTCGCACCTCAACGCCAACCCTACACGTCCACTTATCAATCAAACCGTCAGGTCTGCTCCCCTGCCATAAATATATGAGCGATCATCTCCTACATCACCAGAAGGCCGCAGAGAGGGGAAAATGACAGATGAAGGCCTAAACTAAGAGAACAAAGTTTAAATTGCAGGTGCTCCGAGTTTTTAATAGGGTTTTGTGTCTATGAAATAGAAGTCAATGGGGGTTAATATTGCTTGGTTACCGACGTTCTTCAAAATATCTTCTTGTGTTCTACTAAAGAATGAAATCATAGACGATCACTATCCCTTTAGGGTAAAATAACTAAAACTGCATCAATACTCAAAGAAAGAAAAATCACCCATAAGTCAAAGCAAGTACCTTAGTTTAAACATCCCAAAACACAAAATAAAGGAGTGTGTTATGTTCACGCTCCTAAATTGGACCCGTCATTGCTAAGCCCATGTGCTATTTACTCATTACCCTGATGAGATGGCCCGAGATGCATTTGAATCTCAAAAATATGCTCATACATAAATATTTGTTCATCTGGTGAGCTCAGGGTGGGGAGGCAGTGTTTTGGAAAGCAGCCTGCTCTCTGTCTCCGCTCGTTTGAGATATTCCCCCGATAGAACATTAATAAAACCTAACCCCGCCCAAGTGCTATTAACAGGGCTTAATGCTTCATTTGTATCCTAGCCTGGTGAAATCTCATTCGTGAAGTTGAGGTTACTACACTGAAGGCAAAAACAGCTTTCACAGAAGAAGCGACGGGAGGGGCGTTCGGGGAGGAGGACTTTTAAAGAGGGATGACTTCAACCTTAATGGGAAATATGATCTTCTTTATCGGTAGTAATTGATTTGCATTGAAGATTCTTTGCAGCCCGACGGGTCAGAGCTGCATGTGCTAAGCCTGACGGATGCCTTAGAAATGCAATAAGAAAAAAACGACACAAAAGTGGTTCTTTAAAAATAAAAACAACATTATGGAGATGATCTCATAAAGAACTGTTTTGAGACAGTTCACAAGAAAATGCTTCACTTTTGATAAAACATGCATACATTTCAAAACTGTAAAAAGGTGTACATATTTACAAATATTTTGCTTAGAGGTTGTAGTTTTGTATCTTAAAATCTAACTGTAGTTAGTTATGTTTCGTTTTTTTTTTTAAGTATTTTTGTCTCAAATGTTTCTTCCGGGTATGTGGGAAACCTTAGCAAAAGTCTCCATTTGTTCTCAATGTATTTCTAATGAAAGATAAAAGAAAAAGAGAAATGAAAGAAATCATTTAAAATGTTTCTTTATAGGCTGATCCGTGTCTGCATTGCCTCAAACGCACAAGCAGATGTAAACACAAATTATCACCTTCTCAAAGGAAGACAGAACTACAAAATTACACATTCGTACATATAGGGAAAAAACACATCACACTTTAACACACACATATTGCATCATGAGTTCCTCTCCATTACCCCATCAGCTCAGTTACGAGGCCAGGCGTCATGTTTCTGATGGGGTGAGAGAGAGAGAGAGAGAGAGAGAGAGAGAGAGAGATAGAGAGAACGTTCCCGCATGCTCTCAAAAGGCACGGATCTTTACGCACAGGAAACGATCGACTCGGAAAGCTTGTTAGTGTTATTATTTTAATTATGTTGATTGCTGCCATATCCACTCCAGCAATGAGTCAGAGGTGGGCCGTATTGAAATAACTGCTATCGTGGTGACAAACACACACACACTGTACACAGTAGAGCTGTGTTATGGACATACATTCGCACGCCGGTCTAACTCCATCAAACCCACTGTTTGACATCTTGACAGAAAAAGCCTGTTCATGCCAAAACAATTTCTGGATGTGAAAATACCACCATTCAAATAATCTTTAATTTGAATCAATAAATAAGGTCTCCTAGAATCGATTTAACAATAAACCACTTTGAGAAAAGAAGCTGAAGGGGTTCTATAATGACGACTATTCAGAATATAAGAGCTCTCTCTCTCTCTTTATTCAACGGCAGCCAGTGTTTCCAGTCTGCGCCCCTTTGCACACTGCCAGCTTAATGCGATACAGCAAAGTCTAATTATGTTAAATGAAAAAACTAACCCCAGGCAAAGATCCTCACAGCTCGAGGGTCTGAACACTTGAGGGAAATAGATACTAAGCACAGAGACTCTAACTCTGAAATCATCTGCTAATGAACATGCAGAGGAGAAGGAACTGCCAATACACAGGACACACTGGGCTCTGCTGAGATATTGAAGAGTTAGGAGGTGTGTGTGTGTGTGTGTGTGTGTGTGTGTGTGTGTGTGTGTGTGCGTGTGTGTGTGTGTGTGTGTGAGGAGAGAGAAGAGCGAGTACACTGACATGCCTTCAGATGTACATCTCAATAACAGTAAATCATTAGCTGCAAAACACCGAATAAAAATTGTTTACATTTGATGGCAAACACAGCAACTATGCCTATTTTAAGACACAGAAAAATGTGAAGTTTGAAAACGTAATATACGTAACAAAACATAATATAATAATTTAGACTATGATATTATTTGATAGCACTTTCTCTATCCATATGGTCTTAGAAACGTTCGGGCAGAGATAAAGTTCCTACATACTCTACATTTTTAACATTTAAGAGTCGGATTGATTTTTCTAAATCATTTTGATATTTTCTAAATCTCCTAAAAATATAACATTTGCACATTTGGCAGATTCTGTTACCAAAATAGACATTCATAGTATACATTTAGCAGTATGTGTACTCTTTGTGATTCAAACCCATGAACTTTATTATATATAAAAATAACATGTTGTTTTAATTCTAGAAAATATTACTTTAGTATGTTTGAACTCTCAGAAATCCCAGGTATTCTGATCAATACATACCCCTCCAAATATTTATTTGGATCTATTTGAAAGACACCCTCTATTTTCAAACATTTAAAATTACAAAATTACATTAAAATGGTACTACATCACTACAATACTACCCAAATATGCAGAGACTAAAGTCAATCCCAGCTGGATGTTTTGATCTTGTTTTATTTTTCCAGAAGGTTTCTATTAGAAAGACACAGGTTGTGTGTGGCATATGGGTGGCATCACAGACTCGGCCCACATCTCTGACATTAATCACATCTGTGATGGACTGTGACAAGAGGAAGTCTTTAACTACAGCGCCACAGAATCTCTCTCTCACTATCGAACTAATGAGGCGTACAGCAGCGCTCTGTTTATACAAATGTGACGCGGAAAAATCATCTCTGCCCTGGCCCTGAGCCAGCATGCTGATCCAACAAGTAAATATAAATCTCTCTCCGTCTCTCAATACCTCCGTGTCACATTCTCTCATGTCACCGTTACTTTTTCCATCTTACTCCTCGACCATCGGGTCTCTTGGAAAGGTTAAGGGGCTAGAACGCGATCGGCTGAGATCTGGTCGATAAAGCATCGCCTTTCATCAAAGTTCTGCAATGGGGGATCATTCAGTGAATTAGGCAACATAAGGGATTCCCATTTAAATTGACCTTTAGTCTATCTCCAGGCTGAACTAAATGCGAGAGAAGAATTTGCTTCCCGTACTCACCCATGTATTTTGGAGACGATGGATACTAAGATATGCACATACTCTGTGTTTACGTGCGGGGAAGACGAGTAATTTATGCAGAAAGATACAATTATCGTGGCATACATTTGCTCAGGCCTGCATGCGTGTGCTGTGTTTTTGGGAGGCGGCAGTGAGCAGTCAGCATGGCAGCGGTTGTTTGGTTAGCTCTTATTAGCCGTGTAATAAGATTTAATGAGTTGAGGACTATAGCACTATTGCTGCACAGGCAGCAGATTGGGATTAGTGGATAGAAGAATGCAAAGCGGAGGAGAAAGTAAGAAATGGCTGGTCGCGACGGGCTTGTTTCGAAACCCAAATCCCGCGGTGGTGTAACCTGGTCTTCCTCTGTTCATTGGGCCCAATTCAATGTCATTGCTGGAACCCTGTCTTTCACAACTCAAGTATGCGATGATTTAATTGCCCCCAACATTGTGAATTGTCAAAAGGGCCAGTTTAGATCCCCCTTAAGTATAAAAACACATTTTTACGTGCCTGTTATCGTAAGTAAGAGCTCCCGGCCAGATGTGCGGATTGAGTTTATGGATATTCAGCGTCTTTGTTTCTTTAACACTAATTGGATATTACGACACGAAATCATGAAAAACCTTCTCGGAATGACAGAGTGCAGTGAGTAATAGAAGCATTTGTCACCGGTGCACAGTAACGTGCGGCTGTAAGTCAAAGCCAACGTGTCGGGGAGGATCTTTGCATAAAGAAAGGCCTGTCATTTCTCTGTGATTTTTATGGCCACGCAAACACAAACGTCCTGTCTGTCACGTTTCCCAGCGATAAGCTGGCACATACATCACCAGCTGCCTGCATCCCTGCCACAGTCTGCTCGCTGTAACATTCACACACACACGCGTGCGCACACACTAACACATTTACATGCAGCCTCCATAGAAGAGCATCTTTATGTGCTTCCCTGTCTGATTGTGTTCACTAAATTACTAAATTATTCAAAAAACGCCTGAATTATCGCTGTTCCTTCCAAGATTCTTGAATCATTTTGGATTTTTTTGACAGTTTGTCATCAATTAGAAACGTGTTGGATTAAATCTAATTTGCCATAAATACAAGGATGTAAAAGTATTGCTATTTGATTTTCAAAAGTTGCTTAAAGGAATAGTTCATCCAAACATGAAAATTTATTCATTTGCTCATGTAATTTCAAACCTGTACGGCTTTCATTCTTTCTGCAGAACTCTGAAGAAGATATTTTTGGAGAAAAAAAATTGACTTCCATCGTATTGACAAAAAAACACTGACATTTCTAAAAATATCTGCTTTCTGTTCCACAGAAGAAAGAGTCAAATGCACATTTTGAGTGACATCAGGGTGAACGAATGATGACAGAGTTTTTATTTTGGGGTGAACTATCCCTTTCCTAAACAAGCTCATGCTTTTTAACGGAGTTATGCAACTAAATGCAATCTAAACTGCAACCACAAATATTCAACAAAACCCCAAAACAATCCACCACTGTCAAGACAATAATCTGTTTGCCATCCATCCTGCACTGACTGACTTTCTGAACTATTAGTCCGTATGAACTTGGACAGAAGCCAAATTGTTGAGTGCTGTATGTGTGTGTAGTCGGAGGAGCTGATGTGCCATCATCATTCACTGATTGCGGCTCTCGACGCGAGAAGATCCGAGTCGAAAGACTCGACGGAGAGTCTCGCAGATTAGACATCTAATCACATTCAGGCCTGTTTGTTTATCGCTCGCTGTCGTTAGTTATGAGACATCAGCGTGGAAAGCTCCACAGCTGTGACACTAAAAGGATGACATGACGTACGTACCCTTGCGAACTGAGGCTTCTTTAATGCGACGTAATGTTCTACATGTGTATCAGAAGGCATGCGACGCTCTTAAGATTTCTAGATTTAACAGGTTTAATTTTCATTTAATGAAACGCTTCCACATCTTTGTGTGGATAATCAGGCCAAAGAACAATAATAAGGTCATTCATAATATTGTTTAGAAAATAAATTACACCAAGCATGAATGCAAAAGTCTTGTTTTAAAAGTCAAAATGCTTTTCAAATTCCATTACAATGGGGCTTTCACACAATAACCGTTAAGGCTTAATCATAATATAACTTTAACAATAAAAAAAAAAGGGAAATATATTTAAACAGCTAATGGCACTGTCCATGCATCAAGCTGGAAATGCAATACACTGCTTCTTTAATCGTAAAAGTGTATAACCAGCCAGTGCTAAATGCTTTCAGCTAATTTCTAATTTGCTTGTAATTGCAGAGACAAGTAAAGCATTGCACGGTGAGACCTTATATCCTCGAGCTGGACGGCTAAATTACAGGCGAACGTTTCATGCGATTAGGACACTCTAATAGAGCATGTGACATAAAATAGAGAAGTGTGTCTTCTGCAGGACTGTATCAAGTGCACAAGGTGTTAAGGAAACCGGTTTTTGCTACTTTCTAATCATTTAACCCTTGCTTTTTTAACAGTGTTACATTCTTTTTCTGTTATTATATACAGGCAAATAAGAAGAGATAGAGAGCGAGAATATTAGTCATTGTAAACTGATCTAAGCTGGACGCCTTGATCAATGAACTAGTCACATGTCTCCCCTCAGTTGGATTCAGAAAGCTCTTCATAAGTGCTTTTTGAGAGCTGGTGTCGTATGTGTGTGTGTTTTATTGGTGCTGCGCTTGTGGATGTTTGCTGTAGCTTTAGCCCGACTGCACCTGCCAGACCTCCTCGCACACTACAAATTATAGCACCCCTTTCTGCCCTCCTCTCTCGCCGTCTGACACGCTCGCAACTCTGCTCTAAAAAACTTACAGTCATTTCTAAAATCGTTAGTGGCCTACAGCTGAAATCATTAGCTGGTCACCTGTATGTTTCTAATGGGGTCATTACCGAGGTGGCCCGGCAGCCGGCCGCTAATCGCTAGCATGTTATGGGGCAGCTGTTTTTCCAACACTTGTTTCTCTGTTACGTTACTGCGTCCAGGCGTCAACAGAGACGAAACAGAACAAGTCCCGTCAATCAGGTTCGCTTTTGATTCAGTGTTGGGTTTTAGTATTTTTTGCAATGGGAAATGCCTTGTAAAGCGGAAGTTGCAGTCTGCACGTTTGGGGAGTAACTTCTTAACGGCCAACATTTTTGTTTCTTAAAATTGTCTGTAGGCCTATTGTTAAAACTGAACAAAAACAAATGTATCCTGCTGTTTACAGTCCGTGCATGCAAGGAATTATGGGATGCCACATACAGAAAAATGCGCCCTTTTCGGTGTTTCCAATTCTGACAGTTTCTCATAAAGGACAAGATTTTTCTCTACCCAAAGCCTAGGGGTCTGGACTTCATTAGCCTGACCAAACACCCCCCACCCACCTCCCCGTTGGACAAAACAGAGGCGACATAATTCACTTTGCCAGGTTTTACAGTGTAGGGGTACGGATTCGGTGAGAGGGTCAATCGAAATGTGTTCCCCAGCTGTGCAGCCCTATCGCTCACCCCTAGGCCTTAAGAGAGGGTGAAACGCTGGGGGGAGACGGACCCCACAAACGCACCCCTGAGTGGCCTGAGCATCACAAACCTGTTCAGCCAACTCCACACATGTACTTCAATAAATTTTGAATTAACAACAATAAAAATTGGTGTGATGATATAATAAAGCGATTTTAGAAGTCAAAGGACGTGTAAACGAATTGCAAATTTCTTATGTGTAAAATTGATTTTAAATAACAACACTGGTGGTAATTTATTCTAAGTCCAAGCTTATCCCCACTTGCTCTCCAGAACCCGCAGACACCTCCATATCACCACCAGAGCCACCACATGGCATTATTTACAAGATCACATGAAGGATTCACAAGAAATTAAACTCTCACACTTCTGCTTCATTACTCCAACCTTCATTTACTCGCTTTTGCTGTCTAAGAGAACTCTCATGAAACGTGCCCCGCCATCAGTGCGTATTTCAGCAAACAATATACAATTCATTGGGAAAACATATAAAAAAACAACTGAGGGAAAACCAGAGGCAGATATTTAGAAAGTGAATAGGTGCGCATGAAATTTACATGAGAATTTAACTAAATCATTCAAGTCATACAAGTGACAGAGAATTTACAATTGTAACAAATGAAACCATTTAGCCTACGCGAAAATGTGCAAATTATGAACGCATTTTAATAATTTAAGTAGTATTTAAACCTTTAGGATCTGGAGATGGCTTCGTGTCATCTTTTTTTAGTTCGCGATTGTAAGAGTAGAAAATTGTGTTCTGTATGAAGCCGATAATTTAGGTTAATTTGCGGAGGTTTTTGAGGAAGGGTACAGATCATTTATTACGAGGGGACCTGCTTTATATTACAAATCACGGCGCGTATATAAAATTTAATTACATTGGTCTGTGCCACATCCCAGACAAGTGTCCAAAAATTACTGTCAAAAGTTTTTTCAGACCTTATGTAGACAAATTATTTAAATAAATTCAGATAACAAAATGGCATGTGTTGTCATAGCTATAGTCTATATGCGATGGCTTTTAAATTAACTGCACCTGTGGATTGCAGCAGTGCATATGTTATATGTGATCAAATCTTTGACTGAAGCTGCTACCATTCGGGTCACGGAAATGAGGCTCAATCAATGGGTCTGCACTTATAGCAATACAGATGAGATAGCCTACAAGCTGCGCACGGATTTAGACACATAACAGCAACACATCCAACTGTAAATAACTATAGAAAATAACTAGATCAAAGGACTGGTTAATATGCAACATGCAATGCAACTAACATGCTATATGGCTTATTTGCGACCTCTCGCATCAAATTAATAATTTATCTCTTGTAGGGTAACTAATTAGATGCCCAAAGATTTTGCATTTTTTTCTTCCTAATTGACACAACAGATAAAACGTTAACAGAAGTATCGACTTCACGGTTTTTTGTGTGTTTGATGTGAAATGAAAGCAAATGACCTTTGTGTTAAAGTTTAAAACACCTCAAGCCCACAATATTACTATGGTTACTTGCATCTGAACAAATAATCAGTAAACATGGAAATTTGTAAACGCAGCACATCTCCCTCTCTCCTTTTATTTGTGCATGTTTTAATACAAGTGTATTTAAAAGAAACCCCAGGCTGTATATACTTCAGGCGTTTAGCTAATTTCTGTATGCTTGCATTCTCATACAACAGTTTCAAAATATCTTATAAAAGTGTTTTACTGCTCAATTTACTATAAATACTAAATCACTTTTAGGGCTTTCCCGTGGAAATTAAAGAATTTATGTTTGTGTTTAATTGTATTAAATAAAGCAATTTAATCAAATAAGCTTTTCCCTGATATTATGAGATTTGTTTTAACGTGCTTAAATCGAAATACAACTCTTAGTTAAAAAACGCACTGATTTATTTCTAAAACGTTTTTCACTCTGGTTGTTTTTATTATAAAAAATAGCCTACCTTTGGTTATTTTCACCATATCAAAGTCTTGCTTTCTGAGAATTCTCGTCTTTTTTATTACATGCACAGAAAGATGTGATACAATATGATACTTTTTGAGAGCGATAGAAAGAATTGTCCCGACTTTGAGCGCGCATGCTGATTTTTGGTCTCTGCGTAAAAACAGGTTGCACTCAAATTGAATTGTTTTAGTTCTGTCTACCCTTTCTCATAGTCCCAGGTCTGTTTTTGGCGGTTGAGACAGAACAGCCTACATCTCCAAACACTTCATGATTTCACCAGCCCATGGGAGAATATATGTAGAGGAACTCAAGAATGCAAAAACTGACTTTGATTTATGCGCAGGTTGATTTTGTACGCGTTACACAACTGTGATAGAATGACCGTTGTCAGTTCTACTTTAGCAACTTTTTCCCACTTTATCACTATATTACGGTCTGTAACCTTGCAAAAAACAAATGACAAATTGTAAAAATCATCTATAAAATTTCGACAGCTTCAAAAACTCCTGCTTGTTATTTCCCCCTTACTAGTCCCTGCGAGTCACAGAAACATTGTCATGATTACGGCGATTTGCTAACGTGAATATTTTTATTGCGAATAAGACGAGCCTGGGTTGCACGAATGCGGCATTCTTACTCATGAAACACAACCCCAAAGCTCGCCAGCCCTGTCATCCCTAGATTAAAGAGAAAGCGGGTTAAATTGTTTTCTCATGGGTGACAGCCAGTCTAAATAGAGCGCACACTTTAGTTTTCCGTGTGGTGTTTAGCACTGACGGAGCGGAGCGTTTAGCTTCGTTCGTGCATGAGTTTCTCGAATAGTTTGTTGTTGACAAAATCCATAACTTAACACTGGCTTAGCAGTATTGTGTTACACCGTAACATCACTGCATGCAACATCACTGCATGAATAGTTTTACTCATTACAACATCGATAACTGTGGAAAAGGGGCGCAGCGCTTCTTTCAAAGCGCACTTACGCACAGTACAACAACTATTCGAGTTCAGCATGTTTTACGCTAAGAACCGGACCACCTGCAATATGGTAAACCTGGATCTTGTCGGTCGTGTTTACCTTTGCGCTGCTGTGTTGGCATCTAGTATCCCCGCGCTCTGCATCCACGAGCGTACCGGCGTCATGCCGCTCGTGAGGGGTTCTTCTTTCATGGTCAAGGCTCCCCGCGGGAGACCGTCCTGGATGGAGAACATGAAAATAGCCTTGTGGGGGATGTCTCTCTACACCAGCTCGAATGGAATAATCCTCCTGCACTCTCAGAACAAGGCCACCTGGATTACCAAAAACCAACTGAAAGGGAAAAAATCTTCCCCAAAGCGCAACAAATGGGGAAAGCGATAGAGGTCCTTATCCAAAGACGCGTAACCGTATCCCTTTGGGTGTTCCTCTTTATTTTAGATTCCAAACCCAAGTTCAGTTCACTCAAGATTAACCGGTCTCTAGTTAAAAGAGGGTGGAGAGAAGGCAAGCGCAAGAGCTGTGGAGCATCTCAAAGGACAACGATCAGCCGGGATCAAGAAGACCTTCTCGTCGCGGGTGGAAAGAGGGGAGAACGCGAACTTGCTCTGAAGAAGAAGGCGAACATACGCGCACGGGATTGTGAAATGAAAAGTGGGATAAAACGGGCGACTGCTTCAAAAAGGAGTAAAATGAAATGATTACCAAACAAGAGGGAGGGATGGACCAGGGAAGGCTTGCTGTCCCAGGGGAAAAGAGGGATTGGGTAGCAAGAAATCTCATTCCCTCCCTCCCCGTCTCTTTATGCCTCCTCTGTCCCAGCGGAGCGCACCTTCTCTCGGGTTCCGAGGCTCCAGCGCTCTCGGGGGGGACAAGCGTGGACTCGACGAAGGCGGAGACTTGCCCTTAAAAGGGAAAGTCATTTAAACGTCAATCTCGGTTCCGCTCGCTGATTGGCCCTGGTCATCCTTTGCGTCATTTTCAAAATTCGCCGCAAAAACTGCTTGTACAGTGCTGCTGATGTTGGACAGACCGAGCGCACTCGCAAACAGTGAAAGCGAATGTGCATTCACATGTGTTATATTTCTATTAATATGCAACGAAGTTCACACACAAAAATAATAATTAAAATATTAGCTAATCGACTATGGCATCATTTCCACAGATCAAAGCATGTCGTCTATAGGTCCTGTTATTATTCAATGTAATTTATTTCAAAGGGGATCCAAAGCGTTTAATGTTGTTTGAAGTTTTTGGTTTTGCGTCAAGATTTCAAACGTGAACTGTTTTCCATCAAACACATTGCAATATTTTAACCGTATCAAATTGTATCAATTAAAAGTGACATCTATTTCGGTTTTTCTTGTAAGACAGCAACCACAAAGGTTCCTTCCACCCGAAGAGGCTGTCTGCATAAATCGATAAAAAAAATAAATTGAAAAAAATATACTTTCAATATAGCGTAAACTCGAGAAGCCGAGTTGTTGTTTGCATTGTTTAACGTTAGATGATTAAACATTATTCTTAATTTAACACAATTATTTATCCTACCAACAATATACATTTATTTTCTAAATAACACAATTGAAAGATGTAAGTTTCGGCTCAGACCCATGTATTTATTATAAGATAAGATCCCAGGCTGTGTGGCCGTTGTATTGATATTATTCTGAATTTCTGCAAATCAAGGTCGTTTAAATATTTATTAAAAATAGCCCTCAGGAGATGAAGTCGTCAAATGCTACCACGGGTGTTTTGGAAAAAACACTTCAATATTTTATCCTAAAAATTGGTTAATACTTGACAAAGTATATCTGCGCACTTATCAATGTTTGCAAAGCATCATATTATCGGAAGTCTATTTTTCCCTCAGACAAGATCTAGTATCTTGTTTTGTATTCATTATTATTATCATGTGTCTACAACAATGTAAAATACAAAAGCAGGTCTACAAACTTCTTAAAAAGGTGTTCGCTAATAGGCCTATCTCTGGTCATTTTATTATTTTAGTGCCTATTATCAAAAACAACCTTCTGGGTGAGAAGTTGGGTATACACTTCTCTCAAAGCTGCAAAACAGCAGAATGACACCCAGAAAACGAGAATAGCTCTGTCAAGTAGCCTACCATTCATACCATTCATAGGCTACACCGTTTCTATTTTTATAGGCTATATTTAAGAAGTGATCAAAACCCTGAGCATATCACGTCTGTAATGGCACGTCGTGTTTAATTTCTATTTTATTCTATTCTTCAAAAAACAGAGAAAAAGTCCCACTGACCGAGAGTCCTAAACGTTCAACACACAGCTCGGGTTAAAATATACGTTTTTCATAGTCTCATGTCACAAACTCTCCCGAACTGTATTCCTGCTTACAGTTATCTTGGAAGCTCTGAATGTTTAGAACACTTTAAACTGCCCCAAACCTATATGTAAAAATAATTTAGGTACTTTTAATTGTTAAGAAATTAAATAACAACCATTTCAAATATATTGTATTGAACGAAAATATATTGTATTGAAAGTCAAACTTCACGTGAGCTGATCTGCTGTAACCCGCACAGGAGGTGGGCCGTGAGAATATTTTACAGTTCCCCTCATATTCATGGATTCAATATCACATCAAAGTCCAACATATCTTTTTAAATTCTTGAACATAATTTAGGTTGTTAATATTTCAATCTATTATGTAAAGAACAAAGATGCAATGGATGACATTTTATCAGGTTTGCAAGGTCTCAAAAAGAAAAAAAGATCATATGAAGCGTAGGGTAGGGCTATGTTTATATATATTTAAATATATCAAATGTTTTTTTATATCTTTGTGCACATTTCTTTTAACAATAAATGTTCAAGGTTAATTGAATAAATGAAGGTACAATATGAGTCCGTCTAGCTTTCTGTCAGATGAATGCAGTTGTTTCCACCTAGTGGTCATCAAGATAAAAGTAAAACCTTTCTACTAAAAATGTATACATATTGATAATCATGAAATCAAAGCAGATATTAAATAATCTATTTACAAACATAATTTTTTTCGTAATTACTTTAGGGGAAGCTGATTTCTCATTATTTCTATAAACAGACAAAAAAGGTTTTACTTAGTCTTGGATTACCTTAATATGAAAAGATAGTCTGAATTTATATAGGAACCTCGAGATTTTTTTTCTTTTAATATAAATTTCTGTAATAGTTCAATACTCGATAAAGATACTGATGTGGACTTTAACGTAAATAGCCTAACTAAAGACGTAATGACAAAGAAACGTTACAGAGATGGTCATAACTCAAAAATGAACGTTTTCGTTTACACAAGCATGGTGTTCAACGAGCAAACAGAACAAAACAAAAATGTGAAGATTATAAATTTTAGCATAAACCCGATAAATTAACAAGTAAGCAGCCAAACAGGTATCCTTTTAAATCCATGGCCAAGACAACACCCAATTTACAAACGCATTGAAGAATGTTAGTTTTTTCGGTCAAGGAGCGCCCTCTTGTGCTCAATTGGTTGCTAAAAACAAATACAAACGAAAATAGTTTTTGTAATATTACACAGGATGGTAAAGACGGAAATAAAATTAATTTTGTGGAAACTCTGTAAAGGTTCGACCAAGATTAAAAATAAACATTTAAATAGAAAACGTCTTCCATTCCCATCTAAATTCCTGTAGAAGTACCACCAGCATACATAATCATCCTATGATATCGATATGTTCAATAATTTATCATCTTAAATATCAAAACTTACCACAGAGATGGTAATAATCGTCATAAACTGCAAGAGGAAAAAAATACATACAGGGTGGCGTTTTCACAAAACATGACAATCAAAATGGCTCAACCTAAAAGCCATATATATAGTGCATCGTATAATGCATATCATTTTTTTCTTTAAAATTCTACAAACAATACCACATAACGTCAAATGTAATATAAATAAAAAACGAAAAAAGCACATGTACATAAGAATTCACAGCCTTTGCTATGACACTCAAGATTGAGCTCAGGTGCATCACGTTTCCACTGATGTTCCTTGAGAATCTTTCTACAACTTGATTGGAGTCCACCTGTAGTAAATTCATTTCATTGTACATTTGGAAAGGCACACACCTGTCTATATAAGGTCCCACAGTAAACAGTGCATGTCAGAGCACTAACCAAGCCATGAAGTCCAAGGAATTGTCTGTAGACCTATGAGACAGGATTGTATCGTGGCACAGATCTGGGGAAGGGTTCAGAAAAATATCTGCAGCATTGAAGGTCCCAATGAGCACAGTGGCCTCAATCATCCGTAAATGGAAGTTCGGAACCACCAGGACTCTTCCTAGAGCTGGCCGCCCGGCCAAACTGAGCGATCGTGGGAGAACGGCCTTAGTCCGGGAGGTGACGAAGAACCCGATGGTAACTCTGACAGAGCTCCAGCATGTCTTTGTGGAGAAAGGAGAACCTTCGAGAAGAACAACTAGCTCTGCAGCACTACAACGATCAGGCCTGTATGGCAGAGTAGAGGAGTTTGCCAAAAGGCACCTGAAGGACTCGCAGACCATGAGAAACCAAATGATCCGTTCTGATAAAAGAATAGCAAGTGTCATTTCTGGAGGAAACCAGGCACAGCTCATCACCTGGCCAATACCATCCCTACAGTGAAGCATGGTGGTGGCAGCATCATGCTGTGGGGATTTTTTTCAGCGGCAGGAACTGGGAGACTAGTCGGGATCGAGGGAGAGATGAATGCAGAAATGTACGGAGACGTCCTCGATGAAAACCTTCTCTAGACGTCACACTTGGGCGACGGTTCATCTTCCAACAGGACAATGACCCCAAGCACACCGCCAAGATAACAAATGTGTGGCTACAGGATAACTCTGTGAATTGGCCCAGACTTGACAGATTGAACATCTCTGGAGAGATCGGAAAATGTCTGTGCACTGACGCTCTTCAACCAACCTGATGGTGCTTGAGAGGTCCTGCAAAGAAGAATGGGAGGAACTGCCCAAAAAGAGTTGTCACAAGCTTTTAGCATCACACTCAAAAATACTTGAGTCTGTAATTGGTGCCAAAGGTGGTTCAACAAAGTATTGAGCAAAGGCTTTTTTTGCTTTTTAGATTTCAGAAAACTTTTCACGTTTTCATTATGGGGTATTGTTTGTAGAATTTAGGAAAATAATATATTTAATCCATTTTGGAATAAGGCTGTAACATGCCAACATGTGGAAAAAGTGAAGCGCTATGAATACTTTCTGGATGCACTGTATGTGAAAATGTATTTATTCAAAAAGGGTGTAAGCATCTTAAATGAAACATCATCTGGTTTAGTCGCACTCTTTAAATGCTGTAAAAGAGCCTAATCAAATTGAGTAAATCCATCTAATATCTAGCAGCAGTATACAGTAGCACTACTAGACAATGTTATAATGTTAAACTGTTTTGTGGTAAGAGGACCTATAGTCATTGCAAGCATTTCCAGTTTAACTGCTTTGTGGTCAAAGTGCAATTCATAACGGTTTTCAATCATATTAGCCTGCTTTCAACTTAAACAAATGGCTAAATAGATTTTCTATGAAATCAAAGGAGAAAAAGAGTTCATAGACGTCAGTTTAATCATTCTTTTTGATATTTCTAAACTTTATAACATTTCAATTCTGTTCTATTTTCCTTGCATTTTTAGAAGAAACTAAAACAGTACATGCGGTACGAGAGAATGAAGTTAACATGGTATAGAATTTACTGAGATAACGACTTTACCAAGCTCCTGACAGTCTCCGAAAGGGTAGAGAGCCCCATCTAGTGTTTAATATATTAAACTAAATTTGGCTGGAGCAAAGTTCTTACATTCCTGCTTTTTCCTTTTTTAAACTATCTCTATGACACACAGTAAGACTATATCCCCCTATTATTCATGCAAATGCAAAAAAAAAAATTCTTTTCTTGCATGGGTCCTCAATCCTGATCACAATTTTTGTCACTTGTTCAAATGTAAATTGATCCTCTGTCTCAACAAAGCTAATGCACAAATACTTTTCTTCACTGTTAATTTTGCTCTGACTTTATGAAACATGTTTTCAGTGCATTTTAGATGCCAAAAAATTGAAACGTATCCCAATACTGTTTTATAACAATTAACTAAACAATAAGATTAATATTAACCTGATCCAGTCAACCACTCACTACATTCAAAAAACTAAAACCCTTCTCTTCTGTGAATACTAGACAGACAACCCACTCTCTTTCTCTCACCAGGAAGTAGACTAGCTTTTGTTGAAACTAGTAACTTTGTATTAGCACCTATTGCATTATTGCTCCTGTATGACATATCGCTTATTGCTCCCTAAACTCTCTGTAAGTCGCTTTGGATAAAAGTGTTTGAATAAAATGTGTCTTAAAACATGAATTGTCAGATTCAATCTGAAAGATTACATAAAGAAACTTAAACAAGACTCAATTCGAAAGAATGTTGTCAGCAAAGTTCTTATATTCCATTTTCCATTCCATTTTCTACCGCTTATCCGAACTACCTCGGGTCACGGGGAGCCTGCGCCTATCTCAGGAGTCATCGGGCATCAAGGCAGGATACACCCTGGATGGAGTGCCAACCCATCGCAGGGCACACACACTCACTCATTCGTTCTTATATTCTGTTTTTAAAAAAATCTTTCATCACATGCTGCAAGACTGAATTCCCACTGCAATTTCTAACCATAGAAAATACATATATTTTTTATATTATTTATCAACCCAATGAAAATGTTCTGTAAAATATATCACTATAAATTCGCTTGATTTAAAGTGTCTCTGCAGTACTCGTGTCAATAAGCTTTTTTACAACCTGCATTCTGCACAACCTCACACCCGGTTTTCTCTTCATAGGCTTCTATAATAATTTGTTTGTGATAGTACTTATTTGAAAAATTTGCACATTTTAAACAGATTGTAATAACCATCGACCTACAAGACAATAATTATGTTGTTTGTATGGCCTCTACCGAGTTAAAGCTTGTCTAGGACTTGCCAGATTCTGTGTAATGATGCAATGCAGCATAATGATTGCTCTGATCCACCTCAGCTCCTCCTACTAAAAGGTATAATCTCACAATTATAGACTCCATGTATTCATGATTCAAGTAAAACTTTCCTGTAGCTCAGTGGTCGGAGCATTGGTTGTGGGTTCGATCCCAGGGGATTGCAAATACCTATGTAAAAAATGTATAGGATAAAGCAATGTAAGTCGCTTTGGATAAAAGCGTCTGCCAAATGCCTAAATGTAAAATAATCAAGTGCACGTGCATATGTAAATGTATATGACACCTCTAAGCAAAAAAACAATATGTTTGAATGCATCTAATCATCACTTAAGACTTCACATCTGTGTAAAAATATGTTCAAGTCAACCTGTTCTCTGTCTGGAATGCAGAACTGATGTAAATAATGTAAACAAATGTAATCTATTTAATACTTTCTCAATGTAAACATACTCAAAGGCAAATACAAAAAAAATACCTGAGACATAAACTCTTAATAGAATAAACCCCGCAAATGTCTTTCACCAATATCAGACACAGATTATAATGAAGAAATAGATCATAACTCGAATAATTTGAATAAACTATTACACCAAAATGAAACAACTAACGTTAGGCTGATGGGCAAGGGACATATTATAAGACAGTGTCCATGACGCTTACCGTTAAACCACCTGAAGGTTTTAGTTTCAGTGCTTGTTCAAACAATTCTGCTAAAAGTCTCGAAAAAAAGTCTGATCTTATTCAGGTTTAATGTGACGATTACACAAAACGACGTTCACATTCAAAGTAAATACTTCTCCCGCCAACAACGCCTCACTTGGTCTGTTCGGTTTTACGGCGTGTGACATTAAAGTACCGCGAGAGCGACGAGAGAGTTGACTGCTCTGTATGCTGTAAAATCGCACTCGCGATACTTTGATGTCGACCGCCGGTAAGTTTGCGCATGCGCAGTGCAACATAAAGACGAGCGCAGCTATTTACTTTGCCCTTACCAAGGCGACAAGATGCACCTGATATGGGCTACCGTGAAATAATTACATGAAACAACATTATAACAAACGTTAACTTGTCTCAACCCCGACCTTAGGGGGAAAACCTACATTCATTCTATTAATTCTATTCAACAAAAATATAACGTCTCTTGATAGGACAACACGGGCAGCTCACGTTACATTGCTTTTAAGATACATCCACTGAAAGTACCCTTGACAAAAATATATATTTTTGTGGAATACTTTATAATAAATAATATATATCTATTCTCTTTCTCTGTTAGTTAGTGCTTCCACATTTCCGTAAACTGATGCGTCAGAAGAGAGATAGAGGGAGTTAGAGAGGGGACATTTTGTGGTGAGTGAGAGAGAGCGAGAGCTCAGAGGAGGAGACATACCTTCACTAGTGTTGTAATACAGGACTGCCTGTTCATATTCAATAACTTTTGTTTACGTCAGTATAATATTTATCAGATACCAAGGATCACGTAGATCCGCCTTAACGGCTCATTTTGTTCGTTTCCGGTTCGCTATCGTCGGGTTTCTGTTGGATCTTTGGTGTCTGGCTAGCGAGCACACAAGTAGCCGCAGCTAGCCGGATAAATCTCGTCTTTCTCGGCCCCAAGAGCCCACAACATACAAAGCATGGCATTAAAACGAATTCACAAGGTAAGAAATGTCATTTTATGTAAAACATTTAGGATTTGTTCTTTGAAGGGTTTGTGTTTTGTCTAGAAAACATTGCTGGGTTAGCAAATGTTAAACAGGTTAGCAAATGCTACGTGAATGGCAGGATGGGTTAAGCGCTTAGCTTGTTTTCGTCTTATTGTATATTTCTAAATAAGTTATTTATTTTAATGTTGTTTGATACTTGTCCTATTGTTTCACACTATCTATCTATCTATCTACATCTATATTTCTATTTCTGTATGAATGTAATATGTATGAATGAGCGTCATAAAATCATAGTTTGTGAATGTGGGAGATGTCATAGAATTATACAGGTAAACTATATCCAAGAAGAATCACAATATCAACCATTTTTGCTCATATTAGTTACATATTAGAAAGGAGGAAATGCTTGGAACTGTGTGTAAGATTAGTGATAAAGGTGGATGACAAGGATTTTCACGTGGCCGGGTTTTCTCTCATTGGGATATTAAAACAGACCTTTATTTGTAATTTCTCATACTTGAACTCATTGTGTTGACGTACATGAATAATATTTATGAATCATCTCAGCCACAGAAAGGACATGTTAGGACAGTCTTTGGCCAGACTGATTCCAGTAACTGCAATGGGCAGATAATGTAGAACAGATGATAGTCCTGGTAGTACTTCTTTAAACTGGCTGTTAGCTTTTGTTTTACTTTTCTGTGACTCTCGATTTGGTAAACACAACAAGCATATGCGTCACTGAGAGAAGTTCTTCCTGAAAAGTTACTACTAGTACAAAATACTTGAGATAGAAATTTCCGGCTTGCACCAGTGTGAAGTTGCACAATAGTTGGTTGAACTTGGAAACAGATTTGTATTTGTCTTTATTTTGCTGAGTTTGATTGCTTTTATGAATTAGACTGACACAGCAGAACGTTTATGGGCTGACAGCCAAATACTTAATTTGTCAAGCAGTCTTTGATACAATGGGCCGAACTAAACACTTTATTTATTAACACTTTGTATGAGACTCAAACAACCAAAAATTATTTATATTTCACAAATGTTGTATTTTATGTGTTCATCATATTTAAACTTTCACGATTGTTGCATGAACCACCAGACTGTGAGTTTCAGAAAATAAGACCGCTGAGATGAGATTTTAGTGCTGGAAATATCATATTTAGCACAGAATCCCAGTTAATAATGCCAGCCACATATTTTAAGTAATAGTAGAGTGTGTTTATTCCCCACACCAGTATGTAGCCGTAAAAATAGCTGCCACTGTTAGTGGATGTGTTCACACTGTCCTATATTGGGTGGATAAGATGGTGTACATCAAAACTTAGGAAGATTCTTTTCACCCATATTGTCCAAAAATGAACGGATTTAATCTGACCTCTGACAATTTTTTTTATTGGCTTGTTTGTGTGTTGGTCTGGCGTTAGTCTGTCATAGAAGGATAATTTTGGCAATTTGTAAATTATAGTAATGTCAAAATGTTAAGTATGAGTTTGATGACTTGCTGACTTGTGACCTAAATAAATCTCAGTGATTATCAATGTGAAAGATGTTAAAACTAAGATTAGATAAAAGATACGAATTGGCCTGTTGACCCATAACCTATATTTAAGACAAAACCTAATGACAT
Organism: Triplophysa dalaica; assembly: GCF_015846415.1. Classification (NCBI taxonomy): domain Eukaryota; kingdom Metazoa; phylum Chordata; class Actinopteri; order Cypriniformes; family Nemacheilidae; genus Triplophysa; species Triplophysa dalaica. The sequence continues at coordinate 4,277,442 of NC_079557.1, forward strand.
TATACCATTCCAATTGAAGTCATCTGGAGAAATTCGTATATTGGTAATTTTACATTAGAATGGTTCATAAATCACAATTCTCAAACCTTTTACTTAAGATCATACTTTTTGCTCATAATCCCTCTCTCAGGTATTAAGGACTAAAGTGTGAATCTATACACCTGTCAATGCAAAATCTTGCATTTAAAGAGAAGCAACCTGTCACAAATATTGTTAGCTAAACAGTCTGCATTTGCTTGTTTGATGTTACAACCAAAGACTTCTTACTCATCAAAGAAACCTCCACTTCCTGTCAGCTCACATGCACAGACCTGCACTGCCAGAGGGTTGCCTGCACCTAACATACTTGAATTCTCAGAAACATACTTTTTTTCAAAGAGGTGGTCTGTATAGATGCAATGTACCACTGTTTTCCCATAAAGCGAAAGATATAAAATGGTTGTCATTTTCCTCTTGTACTAATGCTTGGGTGTGGCCAGAGATTGGTAGATGGGTTTATTATGTCAGCACCCTTCATTATTTCTAGAGAAGGGATGGGCTTTTTCACTAATTTCATATTAGAATATTTGAGCTCATAAAAAACGCATATTCGTTTATTTAAATTAAATTAATAAAGACTTAATTTGTTACATTTTTATTTAGCTTATAATTATTATTAAATGTTCATTTGTTCATATTATATCCTGTATATAGATTTTTTAATGTTGTAAAGATTAACAACGGTGGAAAAAAACTTAGATAAATGCATAAAAACGACATTTAAACCTGCGCGAAGCGAAATCATACGAAACATATCGAACAAAATGCAACATATATTGACAGACTGGGATATATTGTTCTTTTTATTTTGTTTGACATGTTCTTGATAAGAAAAACAATCATATACGTCTAACTCTGGTGAAAGTCTGTTCAACAAGCCTGTCTTTCATGGTTAATATCTGTCTTGTTTAGCTTTGCATTGCATTTGCATTAATAGATAAAGAAAACTAAGGTATCCTAAAATAAGGAATTACAGCGTGTTCTTAAAGAAACAAAAAAACATCTGTGCAAATTTATTTACAGGCGACAACCCTGTTTAAAGTTCTTAGGGGCTGTGTCCATAGAGGCGTTTACCCCTTAGGCCAGCGTGATTTTTCAATAGTTTTCGACAGTAACGTCGCGCTTTAAAAAAAAGCAGTTTTTAGTTTACTGTTCATCAACATGCCAGTAAATTAAGCTTCTTAAAAAATCTTGAGATTGCTGTAATCGAACTGAATCTGCGCTCAACGGGGAAGGCCAAAGATAATATATTAACGAGGTGCGTCACTGTCATTGCAATAAATTGGAAAAAATGCAATGCTAAATAGCTGCTTGGAGGCGCTCATGCTATGACGTAAATAGCTGTCCGAAAGGCCACGGGGGCATGACTTTCGCTCAACAGACTTTGTCGTGGTGCTGGAGTGGAGGCTCTTTCTGCTTGTTTTGAGAGCAACGCGAAAGTGCTGCTTATGTATGCAGTGTAAAAATACATTCTTGATGTGGCAAATTTGGACATTATGACTTTAGTACAACGGGCATACAACAAGCCAGCTCGCGTCTGTTCGTCAGCATTATACTCAACAACACCATATTGCTTCTCATTTTGCAGGCGCAGTCTCGCTTCACCATTACCACTCGGTATTAGAGATTGTGGATGCTTTTATCTACAGACAGAGCCAGTGTAGCCTAATTAAGTGCAAGGAAATCTTTTTATGAAACCGGAAAACCGCAATTCCCTTACACATATTGAACCGTGGAGGTCTTACCGAACGTTTCAATATTATATTGAGTATTGTGGCATCCCTATTAGTTGCAGTGAATTTACATTTTAATGTTTCAAGTGGTTGAAATCAGCATCAGTTAGCCTAGTAAATTTCTAACAAACGTACAACCGCTTCGAACAAGTTATGTAATTATTTAATTAATCATTTAACATTACGTTGCCATTTTTGTACCAACTTATATATAAGTGATGTTAACAAAAACTTTGGCTCAAGTTTTTTTAAACATTTTAATATGGTGATGTGAGCCGAGCATAAGACGTGAGATCCGCCAGGTACGTGTGTAATATGTGTGTAAACTTAAAATATTTAGACTAGCTTGCGATCTGACTAAACAAAGATTTAGTAACGCATACAAATATATTTTCTGTTTATTATAAAGTCATTACAGATTAATTGAAGAACCGTTACATAAAACAATTCTAACCCTGAGGTTACGCAATTTATTATTCTTATGAAAAATAAGAATATTCGAATAGCATTTCTATTTTTGAAAATTTGCTCACATCCTTAATCATTACCTAAACCAGTGAGTGGTTTCTATTATTGTGAACACTTTGGCTAAAATGCATGGTGAGATGGGCGAAACCACATTGATTTACACCTTTACGTACAAAATATCTACAATAGCTATCTGTACCCATACTTGTACTTATCTGTTTGTGTACGTAAAGACGATCAGAATTGTTGCATGTTTGTAAGGGCCATGTGAATTGAATTTGCCATTAGACCAACTCTCAATGATTCCCTCTCTTTATTAGCTTTAATATTAGCTCTAATGATCAGGGAGAAGTTGTTCCTTCTTGTTTGGCTAAGTTAGCACAATGGTGTGGATAATTTTGATTTTATAATAACCCATGGCAGTCATCAGATAAAGCAAATTAAAATGCTGATCCTTTATTACTTGGCCTTGATAAACAGTTAGTTCTGTTTGTGACATTTCAGCGACTAGGGAGAAACTAGAGACTTTGCTCAATATGTTCTGTTCTTACACTGTTGCATTATGAAGACGACATATTGTCGTTTCCTGCCGCTGTTTTTCCAGAATTGAGTAAACTAAGTTTCGTTTACTAGTGAGACTGCAAGCAGACCGTTCAGGAGAGAAATTAAAGGATATTCTGTCTAGACTTTTACTCTAATACTAAAGACACATGCATCTGATTGTTTTCCAGGATCAACAGTTTTTTGCACCTTTTATTAATTAAGTGCCTAATGATATTTATTATGCCTGTTTATTTAAGGTTAGCTATTAAATTGTCTAAATGCAGATTACAATAGATTTAAAGGTACAATTTGTAACAATTTCAAATTAAAATATCCAAAAACTACTAGACCAGTGTTCTATATTTTGTTCAGCTGAGTACTTACAATAGCTCAAATGTTTGTAAATCCTGAGAAAATCACCATTCTAAACAGTGACACGGGGCTGTTGCAGCCGCCTGTCAATGGTGTCATATCTTTGTTACCCTTTGATACCGCCTTTACTGACATAGAAATCGCATGACAACAGTGTGAGTACGTTCAAAAAAACTTTTACTATGATTGATTATAACACTTTAAAGTGCAAAGTGTTATCACACCATTGAATTGGACAAATACTAATTTAGTTTTAAACCTTACATTACTAGGGTCTAATTCATTATAATTAAATGAAATGTTTTCATCAAACACAACATTTATAAAACTTTATTACTCTACCTCATCCGTTAACATGATTTCTTGTATCCTACTGATTGATTGCAGTGGTGGAGTTGAATACAACAGAACCCATCATTCCATGCTCCTTTAAAGGGTCACCAAGCTAAGCCATAGTTGTTGTTTTGATCGTGTGCCCTCTAGCGGTGGTTTTTACAAACTAGCTTTAACAATATATTGGTTTATACTGTGCATTGAATAAAAAGCAGCATCCAGCATATACTAGACATCAACTGATGGTTTACTTTGCTCAGATCTGGATCTTGTAGCATAAAACCCTTATATAAAAATTTTATGGGAGGTTTTTAACCAAATTTATATATATGTATATTATATATCAAATTAGTAACATACCATTCACTTTAGAGTTCCTGTTAACCGAAAATGATCCGTCATTGACTTATTTTTCTTACTAGTGACGGAAAAATCTGATTTGGAAAACATACGCACGTCAGCTGAGACTGCGAGTTCAGATGCATGTCAAAGATGTGTCGCGTGCACACACAAAGGCACGCAGTGGTGCTTTGTTTACAGAGAAGAAATTTTGAAGAATGTTGGTCACCGAACAATGGTACCCTTTCACTTATTCTATGTACACAAAACCAATGCAAGTCAATGGGTTCCGCCGTTGTTCGGTTACCAACATTCCTTAAAATGGGTGAATTATCCCTTTAAACATAGCTGCATGATGTAAAGTTCACGTGGGCAAAGTAATGTAATACTTTCAAACTCTCAAGACCTGAAGTCTACATGAAATGAAAATGAACTATATTTCTTTCCTGTGTCTACAGGAGCTGACTGATTTGGGCAGGGACCCCCCAGCACAGTGCTCTGCAGGACCAGTGGGAGATGATTGTGAGTTATTTCACTCTTATTGTTCTCATTACGTCAAACACAACACAGAGTTCACTATAATAAGACGATTCTTGCTCTTTATTCGCAGTGTTTCATTGGCAAGCCACAATTATGGGACCTGTAAGTGAATGCACGTCCTCATTTGCATGTGCAAGCACACAGATAAAGTTGCGTTCAGGTTAATACAACAGAATGCTCAGAACTCTGTGTTTTGGTCTTTCTTTTGCAGAACGACAGTCCATATCAGGGGGGCGTGTTTTTCCTGACTATTCATTTTCCTACAGACTATCCTTTCAAACCACCTAAGGTAAGAATCATTGCAAAATCTAAGCAGTCGACTGGTTTTATGTTTGTTAGGGACTGTAGGTGTGTAAAGAGCAGATTTGAATAAGAATGTTATGTTCCTGTTGATATTATAGAAATGTCTAGTAAATATCAGACAGTGGTGGAGGAAAAACGTACGTGTGTGCGTTTGATTGACTGTTTTGTCTTCTAACCTGCAGGTTGCATTCACCACAAGAATTTATCACCCAAATATTAACAGTAATGGCAGCATCTGTTTGGATATTCTAAGGTCGCAGTGGTCTCCTGCGTTAACTATCTCTAAAGGTGAGCCGACAAATCGCAGGCAATTAAAAAGGAACAAACACATTGCATGCCTTAATAAAGCACATTTTTCTGACGAGAAATACTCCTTAGAGTCTTAAAATCACTTTATGGGATAGCCAAGATATAAACTATTAACGTACCGCATACCTATTATACCGTGTGAGGCCGTGCGCCAACCTGTCTCATTTTTCTCTTGCAGTTCTATTGTCCATCTGCTCACTGTTATGTGATCCAAACCCAGATGATCCATTAGTGCCAGAGATAGCACGTATCTATAAAACAGACAATGAAAAGTAAGTATACAATTTTATGTGTTTTAAGCCTTGCAGATAACTAAGATTTATGATTAAATCGTCTTCTCTGATGTATAATAAACTAGCGAGAGAGACATAATATGTTGTAGGGGTTAGGCATGATGGTAGAGCAAGGTTATGTTTGCATGTGGGTGATAGATGTATTGTTAATTAAAAGGTCCTTATTGTGAGAACAGTAGAATGGTATCATAAATTGTACCTGATAAGCAGCAAAATACCACGTCCAAAGGACTGCCCAACATGAACGTGTGTTTTAAAACCAGAGTAATGTTTTCTAATTCATCATCCTGACTCTTATTTTTCTCCATTCTCATAAATACTGCCCAGTAATATTTTAAACTCTGCTTTTAGCATGAGTTTAATGAATTCAGACATTCTAGTATTGAGGTTTAATTGGATTTAGACGCATCAGAACAGACAGCAAATGTAACGTTTGTGGCTGCAGTGTGGATCTGTTGGAGACGAGACCACTGTGTTTGACCTTGTGCTGTTGCTGCACTGTGTGTGTTTGCGCTGCTTTGAGCTGAGTTGGCAGACTGTCTGCTTACCCAGGATGTGTGATGCTACCTCCACACTTCATACCGCTTTATTTTTCTCTCTCTCTCTCTCACAGGTACAACAGAATAGCTCGGGAATGGACTCAAAAGTACGCCATGTGATACCTGAAAATCAGACCAATCTGCAGTATAGCTGGAAAAAAATGAGACAACTTTTCCCCCTTCCCCTTAATGAATCGACGGTTACCGGTGTATTCAGACCATATCAGTTCTGCTTAGTTATTTTGCCCCCTTCGATATCCATTCACATGCTGTAAAAAGGACCACAACGTCGTAAAGATCACCAGCTTTATGTTCAGAAAAACGCTCGTGTCAAAGAAGCATGTTTTAATGACGAGCTCAGATGTTTTTTTATTGAGACAAAAGAAAAAAAACGTAAGAGAACATTGGTCGCTTGTAACTCATGCCACAGGCTAGAGGTGCTATTCAAGAAAATAAAACAACGGTTCTACAGGTGCCAGCGAACATGGAAATGTGTTGCCTGGTTGGCCTTCATGTTTTTTATATGCTTTTACAATAGCAATGAGAACTATGGTCTGTGAAATATATTCTTGCTTATAACTGACTGTTTCTTACCAAATCAGTCACGTCATTGTATCAGCAGTTACGAAAATATATATTTTGCATGTTAATGAAACAACTAAAGTAATTGGTCTGTGGTCTGCCAAAAATGAATATCTGCAGACGATGTAAAGCAAATACACGTCCACTTTTAGAGTCTGAGAACTTATTTTGTTACCCATTTTCTCTCCCGTTTTTGATGTTTTTAGAACTGAGAGCTATTAGTTATCTATCCTCGTAAACACACTGTTCTCTCATTGCACTGAATAAATGTGATCGAAAGCTCTTGATGGATGACCGATCAACTAATAGCTCTTCTAGCTGTTGATTTTTGTTTGCTCAATAAAGTTGCTAAAGTATCGTTCAGTGTGTTTCTGTAGTATCTGTGTGTGTCTTCATGAGATTGCATTATAGGGGTTATGTACTCCGTGACATGTTTGTTATGAGATGTTTCTAAGTAGTATTGATGTACAAACGGAATTTGACACTGTAGTTGTTGGACCCTTGTAGCTAACGCATAATCCAAAGGAGAGATCTCTCAACAACTGCTGGACTATTATTAGTACTTTAAAAGAGGGACCCCTGTCTGTAAGAGCGACAGCAGTGTTATATCACTCGATGCTCTGTATGTGGACAAAGTTAGAACAACAATGCTGAGTTCAACAAGCAGTTAGGATGGGTTTATTGAGTTGTTTATAACGTTCAGCAAAACACAAACAAAAGAATGCACATCACTGGCAAAATGCTTAAAGTGGGTGCTCGACTTAAATAACAAAAGCAGAAAAAATGCCATCACCACTGCTCTTAAAAAAACAGAAAACATACTCGAGTAGCTTAAAACCTTTTGTAAAAATCAAGTTGTTTTTAGACTTTTAAATTGAAGACAGTTGGACACTTTTAGTTATGCCTGAATTTTGGCTCAAATTAATGTATATCTATTTTTCTTGTTTATTATTTATAATAATTTTACGACATTTTTTATCATCACATTTGCGAAGTATAACAAACAATACAAAATTGGTGATCACAATACAAAAGTCTTAATGGACTCATCTTTGGTTTCTGGCAGATTTTGTGACCGGACCTTAAATAAAAACCTGCTTGTCAGTTATACTTATGTACTGAAATCTATTATAATTATTTACATTTAGGCATTTGGCAGACGCTTTTAATCCAAAGCGATTTACATTGCTTTATCCTATACATTTTACATATTTGCAATCCCCTGGGTTCGAACCCACAACCTTGCGTTGTTAACGCAATTCTCTTACACTGAGCTAAAGGAAAGCTATATATATATATTATAATTATATATTTTATACTGCGTCTCAATTCAAGGCTACGTCCTCCGCAGGTCGCGTTTTCTCCGGCCGCATACGTCGTCGAGATGAATCATGTATTTGAGAAAAGCAGCCGTACTTCAAAGCTAGAATGAAACTACAATGATTACGTCTTCAGAGAAATAATTGTAAATTTCATAATGTTTCTTTTCATCTCAAATGATACGCAAGCCGCCTTAGAATTGAGACGCAGTTGTTGTTCCGCCTATGTCCGCTTGCGGTCGCCAAAGCGCGGTTTTTATGCAGTGAACGCTGGTGACGTCACAGGGAATTTCCAGTAAGGAAGTCAAACTGTCTATTCAAACGGAGCTGTTGATCGCGACATGACTGACTGTTGTCGCTCGCGACCGGTTGTTAAATTTAAGTGATCGATCGGTCTTTTCTCATCCCAGCGGAGCTTCTGCATATCCACGACCATCGTGAACTCTGAACAGACTTTCTATCATCTTGCATGAGTTGACTTCAGGGCAACATGGCGAAATAAACCGAAATCTTGACTCTAAATCGCAGACCCGGCTGTTTGAGGTTGATCCAGAAACTTGGATATTTAACGTTATCAGGAAAGGTAAGCGACCAGACCCCTTGAGGATCGACGCGTGTTGTCTTTGAGTTGCCCGTGTTGCCATCTAAAGGGTGTTGTGATACTGAACTTCCTACTTCAGCCAAATGCACATTTCACCTATTTGATGAGATCGTTGGGTAAGTACGAAACATATTTGGATCATTTTTTTGTTGTTCGGAATTGTGTCAAGAGCCAATAGAAGACGTTGTGTTGTTGTATGTCATTTATGCTGACTGTGTTCAAAAAACCTAGTTGCATAAGTAGACAGCACATTTGAGCATCATAGTACTTACAAGTAAAGTTACTAGTCTATTGTACAGAATTTAACCAAGTTGCAAGAGTCAAGCAACCCACTAGGTTATGAGACAAAGCCAAAAAACGTACAATGTGAACGTTTGTTTTAGATACGTTTGTTAGACAAGTGAAAAGAGGAAAAGTCTTGTCAATATTTGATTTGCGTAACAAAATTAGTTGTAGTATGTTTATGATACGTTTGAAATTATATGAGCACATCTGGCCAGAGCTTTGCAACACTGTGTTCTTTAAATATTAGAGTTATTTTATTCATGGCTTCATACATTTTGGTACCACTATTCACACCCTTTAAAGCTTTGATGAATGTTATTTTTTTAATATAGTATTTAAGCATTGTTTGTTGCATGAATATCAACACTTGACAGAAAAGGCCTAGTGTGATACCTTATCTTAATAGCAATTTATGCATTCGACTTCTCTCTTTAGGAATTATGGCTGGAGATGATCCCTACCTCCCGTCTCATACAGGGGTGAGCAGTTTTTCCTGCAATGTTTTACACTTTTTGTGTTTTTCTTTCATTTTATTTTGCGAAATTAATGTTTAAATGTCATTATGCCTTATGCCTTGTGATTTCTCTTCTGTGGATTAAAATCAAACCTCAGATCTCTGTGCTATACCTTCAGTGTTGTTTGTAACAGATATAAACCTTTGATGTTCGGTTCATTTATTTGTGTAAATACCACACGAGCAGACTCTTAGAAAGCTGAGAGGCTTTCACCTCTTACTGCTTTTCGTGGTTGCGTCTTCAACACATAACGTTTAGTTTAGTCTTTTTAATAAAACTGAATAGTTTGTTATATTACCTATAAGTCATTCACCTCAAACCCATCTTCCAAATTCATGCCGGCTGTGCTAGCCTGTGCAACACTGAAATGAAGTCAGAGCTGTGTATGATCTATATTGTTGCTTAGAGACATGTACATCTTTTAAGGTCTCAATGTTTGGTTTTATATTATCTTTAAAGTACATGGAGCAGTTAGAGGCGTACAGAGAGGACCCAATATGGATTTCCATGGACCCCGCATATCAGCCCATGCAGCTCAATAATTCTCTGAGGGCAGGTAAGAGTCTCTTACGACTGAGATTTCAGATTTGTCTGTCGATCAAGGTGGGACGAGTTACCATGCTAAACTTCACGGAACGGATGAGGAAAGACTAGCCCTCAGTTCCCCTTTTCTTCTCGTTTTGTCCTTTTCTTAAGTAAAATAGTCCTACTGTTAATGATGCTTAGAATTTTTGGGGCAACACAGATTCTAGTTTGTGTATAGAGTGGGCTGGTGGTGCATGAGCAGATCTCGGTTTTCTTCTCCGCTCTTTGCTTCCTCATTGGATTGCAGAGACACAAATGTTTGTCTAGCGTGTAACGCTCCTCACTGCTGTGTGGTTGCTTGAGAAAGCCTGTTTGAGATAAGTGCCATTTTGAGCCACCATCATCAAGCCCTCTTGATCCATCTGAGCGTACTTGTAAACTGCCTTGTAGTAATTATAGGTAGTGTAGATTTTTGGATTCACTTTTTTTGTAAGATTTATACGTTAACATTATAAATCGATTGCTCCTTGAGTTCAGCGAATCTTTGGTTTTGAGGTCTGCTAGAGACAGTACTTCGTAGAGACTGTAACAGGTGAATTTTGTCAAAAATATCGGGTTGAATTCATAATATCTTTTTAAGGAAGCATCTGCATCATAAATGTAAAAGAAGGATTTTAAGTTTTATAACTTGACAATGTTGGATACATTGAGTTTGGGCTGGAGAAGATTCAATTCTGTAGATTTGGCAGCTAAAGGATTTAGCGTCGCTTGGTGAAGGATGTGGTCTATGTACAGCACAGGAAGAGGAAGAGGCTTGCACTTCTGTGGAAACACGTGGTACAACGAGAACTCTGGCCTTGAAAGATCTACAGAAAAGTCACAGCAAATCTGCTTCATGTCTAGAAAGTCCACGAGATGAAGGGAATAGTTCATGCAAAAATTAAAATTATATTATGAAATCGTCCTCATTTCATTCCAACTTGCATGACCAACTTTCTCCTGCAGAACACAAAAAAAGATTTTTTGAAGAGCCAAACAACATTGTCCCCCATTGACATGTGTAGTATTGAAACAAAACCACTGAGAGATTTCTCAAAATATCTTCTTTTGTGTTCTACAGAAGAAAGAAGGTCAATGACATGAATGTGAATAAATGATGTCAGAATTTTTATTTCTGTGTGAACTTTAAAGGCACAATATGTAACAATTCTGTTACGAAATATCCCAAACCACTTGCAAAGTGTGATATATTTCATGCAGTTGTGTACTTTTTACATTATTCCAAATATTCCCAAGAATGAGCAAATCCAGAGAAATTCCTATTTTTAATAATGTCGCGTCCCTTGTAATTGTTGCATATCAGTGACTTAATTTCCAAACTCTCCTGTTTCCGGTTGTAGAAACTACGACTTGGCAAATGCGGAAGTGGCAGTTATACGGCATCTGGGACGCAGCTATTTTCTTTTTCAGTTATGGATCACAATTACTCGTTGGCGATTAAAGAAACTTCCCAAAAAAGTAAACGTAGGCCAAATGAGGCAAGCAGGCTCGTGGACAATCGTAGGAATAGAAAGGATTAATATCGGCGTGGCGTTTTCGAAATGGAGAGAGGTTCGCGACCAACTTGGATTCGACAGAGACTCCGCTCTCGCTTGAGTTTTAATAGATGGGTAACTTACTGTATGGGTTATACTGATAAAGATGCAGGTATATTGCACTTCATTTGTACTTCAGTGATGCTAAGGTAGTGTAATCGAATACAGCACAAAAATATGTAGCCAGCAGTAAGGTTACTAGTAAACACTGTGGGTTTGTTTAAATGTACTTTATAAACGACGACTGTATGACTGTTGTAAAACTGTGCATTATTATTCTACCAAATCATCATTCCACTCACGCCATTAAGCTTCGCCTTCATTGATGATGTTTCAAAAGTGAACCATCTAGCGGTCCAAATTTACATATGGTGCCTTTAAATTCATTTTAATCTCTCTCATATCCCCACACTTGGTGTAATGAACTTCCTGTTTGGAAGCTGGTTGTGTTTGCTATTATTAATTACTTGCAGATTACTATGGCAATGGAAAAACATACAATTCTCAAACACGTCTCTGTGAATCAGATATGGGAATATTAAGCAACCAGTGCAACTGCACAGATTTACGTATCCAATAAAATAAATGTTAGTAATTATATCATTTTAAATCCTGTGTGACTTTCTTTGGAATGCAAAAGATGAGGATGAAATGGTCTATTGAAAATTGCGAAAGATACCAAAATCTCACCCATCCACCACAGCTCAGAAATGTATGTTCAAGTATGACACGTGACAGCACCTATTGCTCAAGTCATGTTGCATGGAATATTTTTAACGTTTCTTACAAGTAATTCATTTAATAGCAAAAGCAAAACTTGTGTGAACCTTTTCATAAAGTGTAGTTCCTTGAATATTTGTTGTATTTGTTTTCATTCAGTTGACGCACCCTATCTGCAAATTGTCGAACAACCAAAACAGGTAATGCACAACACAGCACGCTATTTAAAATCAATTGTTAAAAAGCTCCAGACAAACAAACTGTTGTGCAGAAACTGGTAGCTTTAGCAACAAACCGTAACAAACTCTGTGATAACGCAGCAATAAATCTGACTTTGTCACCTCCAGAGGGGCTTTAGGTTCCGTTATGGATGTGAAGGCCCCTCCCATGGAGGACTCCCAGGGGCCTCCAGCGAGAAGAACAGGAAGAGCTACCCGCAAGTGAAAGTAAGTTCATCCTGATAGATCTCTGTTGACACCCTGATATGCCCCGTTGTATTACATATGAGATCAATTGGGAGATGGCCTATAGAAAATAACCTTGTTGCAGTCTGCTGTCTTCGTTTTTTCTAAATTAAATAATAAAAAGTCTATTTTATAGACTGAGTGGTATTTCCGTCGGAAAATGAAAATGTAGCTTGACATCGAGTGCCATCTCAGCAGCGGATCTTTCACCAGCCGGCTAAAAATAGTAGTTTATGATATCGCACTGCTTATCCGTGTTAGGTCAGTTACTTTCAATGTCAGTGGCTGTAGTTCAGGAAGCAAGAGAAAGGAACTAGAAAAAAGGCAGAGAGCTTCTGTTCTCTTTTACCGTGTTCTCCTTGTCCGTTTGGGAATTTCCTCAATGTGTCACCGGGGTAATCAGTGGGAAGATTCGTGACGCGGTGAGAGGTGTGCAGTCGCCCACTCCCACACACACTGACGTGCAACACATACACAACACACACTCAGCGTGCTTTCCACCTACACCTGCTGGTGGGGTTGGCTGAAATTCCAGTTGATTGATGTTGTTTTAAATGTGCACGTTGATAAATGATGCATATGTTTATGTTGTTGTTTGATATTTTTTATCAGGACATTCAGTTTTATCTCTTTTATATTTGAGTTTCATTTGCGTTTTTGGCTGAAGTGCCTTCAGTATACGAGCCCTTCGTTTATGAAATGTGACAAATACAGATGTTTCCTACAACAGAGTTTTTTGTAGTCGTTTTTTCAAGTGGGGATGACGTTTTTATCGCAAACGTCACAGTGCGTTTTTAGAGTACACTAATAACTCAGTTCCTTGTGATATGAAGGCTTTAATATGTTCATCACACAGGTTTATTGTAGAGATTTCCGGCATGAGGAACTTCTATCATTGCTTAGGGCAAGAGGAAATTAGCTCAGCTGTTACCCATACTGCACTTCAGCTGTTTTTACCTTTGTTTGACTAATCGGAGAGGGAAGAGGAAGAGATAATAGTTTACGGGTGTTTTTGTTTGTTTTCATATGTTGCATCAAGACCTTTTCATGAGGTCATCAAACACTTTCATCTTTCTAGGATGCCCTTGCCAATATTCTTTGATATTCGATGGGTATTTTTTCTGGAGGTTGAAATTGCTATGTGCCTGAGTCATTTCGCACCAGAGAATGTGTCTTCTTGTGCTCCATTTGAACTTTGCCTGTAGCCACCACAGTCAAACCACACACCCTGATGATTTTCATTTTAACCGAAGGAAGAAACTTTTAAATAATATTTAGGTTTTATTCTGAGGCTGAGGATTTTGGTTTGTATTTTCTGTGTTTGTCATGCTTTCTAAAGGATGATGATGTTAATATAAATGGCCAGATGATGTTGTGGAACAGTCAACAAATGATCCACCCACTTTTCACACGTATGCGGGTATTTCCCCCCACATAAATGACATTAATATACCTGTGACATTCCTTGCTGTTCTGATCAAAATCTGTCAAATCTGATTGACCGTCCATGCATGACATGTGAGGAAATCAGTCAAGTCAGTGAAGGTTCAGACAGTGATCTCAATATCTGTGTTTCTACATGAGTTGATGTAGTAGTGTTAACAATGCCAGATCTTTTTTGTTTAGATAGATGTTTAGTCAGACATGTCAAAGTTTTGCTGGTCGTTGTACTTTCAATAAGTACACCTTAGTCTTACACAGGACGCAAAAGAAGATATTTTGAAAAATGTTGAGAACCGAGCTGCAGTGGCACCTATTGACTTCCTGGACACAAAACCAATGCAAGTGAATGGCTGCCATCCCTCTTCGATCGATTTTTTTGAATATCTTTTGTGTTCTGCAGAAGAAAGAAAGTCATACAGGTTTGAAATGACAAGAGGGTGACTCAATAAAAAAAAAACTATCGCTTTAAGAACATTTTTCAGAAAATGACTAATAATTGTAATTGTGTTTGTTGCAATCTATAATTATTTAGTGAACATAACTAATAAGTAATAAATCATTCATAATTATTAAAGTGTATGCTTAACTCAAGGTGTATGGTTAAATGTTTGAAATTACTTATGTTGACAAAAATATAACTGTGCCAATGTATCAGTTTCTTTTATAAGAAAACAACACATTTATTTTTAAATGTTTGACCAAATAATGAAGATATTTTTTATTGAAGATGAAGTCAAATTGTAGTCAAAGGCAAGTTTGTAGCTAAAAATTTAAAGAATTGAAACTGCTTTTATTTCAACATAATTCTCACAGTTACAGTTGCGCTACTTTATAGTTTTCATGAATTATCTTGAATACTAAAAGGGAAAAATTACTAAAGTATTGTGGCTGTTAGTGTAGTTCATCAACAAGGAGTGGAAGAAATTAAGAGATCGTATCAAAATTCCAAAACAGGTTTTCTGAATATCTATTTATAGGTGTGTGTTTAGGTAAAATGAAAATTTTTGTGTCATTCTGTAAATTACTAGCAATATTTCTCCCAAATATCTAATAAAAATAATGTTTCTATTCGCATTTATATGCAGTAAATGAAAACTGGAGAAACGGGTCAGAATAACAGAAAATATGCCCTGTATATTTTCAGACCTCAAATACAGATTAACGAATGCAAGTTCATATTCACTTTTAAGCAGCACAACAGTAATATTTCTTCATGTATTTACTGTAGGAAAAGTACAACAAAGTTGTATGTGATAACCTGGATTTATTTCAGTTTTCATGTGTCTTGTGATGCGGTCAGTCTTTCACATTCCTGTTTAATAACTTTATGTGTCTCCTTAGGTTTGACTGGACTGGAATGTCCACTATGAATTTACCAAGGCTGAATAAATGAACATTTTCTAATTGTCTCTTAATTTTTCTTTAGCTGCATCTGCTTTTAAAATGTCTTGAACATGCAATGCGTCCTTCTTTTCCCTTATTTGTTGTTTTATTTGTTTGTGTCCAACAGATCAGTAACTACCAGGGTGCGGCGCGAGTGGTCGTTCAGCTGGTGACCAACAATCAACCACCACATCTCCACGCTCACAGTCTGGTGGGCAAACAGTGTGAAAAGGGAATCTGCATCGCTGACCAACAGTCCAAAGACTTGAGCATCAGGTCAGAATTGATTCCTAGCCATCCATTCAAAGCATTTCAAGCCTCTTGTTCTGATCCTTAAAAAAGGTAAATTATGTATAAATAACATTCTGCAGTTTTCCCAACCTGGGCATTTTGCACGTGACAAAGAAGAATGTGACTAAAATTCTGGAGGAGAGGATGATCGAGGCCTACAGGATGGGATATAACTACGGCGTATTCATCCATTCTGAGATCGATACCCTGCAGGGAGAGGTCCGCATGCCCAGAGAACTGACAGGTGTGTGTGTGTGTGTGTGTGTGTGTGTGTGTACGTAAAATATCTCCTCTGTGCTCTTAATTGACACGTTTAACTCTAATGGACCCTCAGACCACCTCCTACATATGGAGCAATAAATGTGAATGTGTTTCAGATCACGAGAGGAACCTGATAAGCACTGCGGCCGCTCAGCAGTCAAAGGAGATGGATCTGAGCGTGGTGCGCCTAATGTTCACAGCATTGCTGCCTGACAGTGATGGAGGGTTCTCTCGCAGGTTGGACCCGGTCATATCAGAGCCCATCTTCGACAGCAGTAAGTCTCCTTCTGAAGTAGTACACTGACTAGCTGTCTATTTAAGTGAAGTAAATACTTAACATATGAACAGTAGCTAGTAAAAAGAAAATTTATTCATTTATGATGTAAAAAAATCTTTAGTCATTGTAAAGTAGCTATTAGCTAATATGCACACACATTAAACCGCAAATCAATTCAATTGTAAAGTAGTTTCTTTGCATCTAAACAACTAAACTATGCTGTGTGTTGTGCCAGATCTTAAGGATGAGGTAACATGCTATTTCATGCATTCTGACATCTTTATACTGTTAAACGTTCTATTTTCTCAAGCTTAACATGGTCAAATTGTCAAAAAGCGAGTGAACGAATGTCGTAGTATTTCTGTGCTCAATTCACTCCGTCAGGGTTCCTACAGGTTTCGTAAAGTTTTTTTCGAACATAGATTTCTGCTTTCGTAACAATGTTTTTAAGTCCCTTTTTTGAATATTCTTGTGGAAAATCATGCCCACGCGTCATCCAGAAAGAGAAAGAGCACCCCCACGCACGAGAGAAAGAACACGCCCACGCGTCAAAGAGCACGCCCATCAATGCTGCTTCACTCGGCTGAGGAAGTTTAGATGTGTTTGTTTGCTCAATGCAATTCAGTGATGAATGTTATATAAACGGAGGATATATCTAGATTTGGAGATCCTTTGAAACCGATAGATGGCGCGGTCTCAGTGCTAAAACATGGACGGACATGAACCACACTCTGTAAGACAAACTAACTCGTATGTCCGTGTTTTGTTGGCAAACAACACAAACTTATAATGAATCAATGCGATGATGTATTGATGTATTGTGTGCTCGTGCTGTAGTTCTGCCCCATCCTCGCCCCCTGCATGCCTCCAGGGGCTCTTCTTTTTCCGAAAATAATCGTACAGCTGTATCTGTCTTTTATAAATTTGATCAAACAAAATACAAGATACGAAGTATGCAATACTACTGTGTAGATACTACAGATTAAAGGCAGGGTGGGTGATCCTGTCCAGAACTTCTTTTTTTCATGTTGGTTGGAAATCTCTTCACATCCTGATAGCAAGAAGTATAGTGGTTAAGTAATATTTTTAGAATAATATATATTCTGTGAAAGGCGAAAATGTTCTGGCCGAACGCTGTGACTGGTCATGTGTACATTTTCAGCCTACCTATTTTGCATACCACTGCGCTCACGTCCGCTGTGTCAATGTAGGAAGAATGGTGGACAATCAGCAACAATCAAACTTTCTTGCGGAACCAACTAAATCGACAAAACAAAAGTCAGTTTTTGAAAAAGCAGTTACAAAAACATGTCTGAATCATGAAAGAGGAAAAACTCGAATTAACATCGGTTCAGCTTTTACACGAGGGAGACAGCTCTAGCAGGCAAAGGGTCTGAAAGACGATACCGTGGTTGGTGTCTTTTTTTGGACAAGTATGTACATGCTTTGAGAAAGAATTTAATGGATTTAGTTTTTAATTCATTACGTGGATTCATGAAATACATTCATATGTTTGGAGGAGGCATGGTTTTGGATGGCGAATCGCATAGAGGGTGGGATTATCATTTCAGTGCTAGCGGGCTAAAGTTAACACATTTCCAAATCAATCACCCCACCTTTAATATTAGCATGGCGGAAACTGTGTGTTTTATTGTACCTCATCTTTTAAATCAAGTTCTTCCTTGTCTTGACTTGTTTGGGACCACGCCCTGCTCTGCATTCTCATTACTCCATGTTTTTCATAGTATCCTCGAATAAGAAATGCAAAGTGGTCACGGTCACTGATAGCCACACAAATACATCTGATGTTTCTCTACCTCAGTTTGTAAAACATGTCCCCACAGGACAACCATACTGATTTAAAAAATGTTTTTATGCGGTCTAAATCAATTTGGATTAAAGCAACTCCCAAATCCAGACAAATTCAAATGTAAATGGTGTGGTGTAAATGGTGTAGTAGAATTTGTAGCATGTGACATATTTACACCTTTCAGTAGCAATTGGCTGTACCTAGATATTTATAACATGCATCTTTTTCTTTTATTTTAAGGCATATTTCATTTCATAATCGCGCTGTGACTTTTGCTTTAATGCTGCATTGCAACCATGACAAAATGTAAAAAAAAATATTAATTGAAATTGAATCCATTGTTTTTATTATATGATGCTTTTGTAGTTTTGTTAAAAATGATTAAGAAACTTCACCGTCAAGAGACAAATAATCATTCATGTTCCAAAACATTAAAAGAAATAACAATGCTTCTGATTGGCTGATACATTTCTATAATCTAGTAACTGAGATTAGCGCTCCTATTGAATAATCACATGGTCTGTCTTTGGTTCTCGCTGTAGAATTTGGAGTAATAAATGAGTGTCGTTTTCCTCTGATTCTCCGTCACTCCCTCGATCTTGTTCTCTCTTTCTCTCTCGCTTCTACTCTCACTCTCTCTGAAAGAGCAGGCAAGTATTTGCTTCCTCTCTGGCACTGAAACTGTACACACACTTTCGATACCCCCCCCCCATTTCTCAGTTTTCTCTCCATTTCTCTACAGCGCTGCTATCTTCATAAAATGAGACCACTGGGGTTCCCAAGAAATGAGAAACAAAGGGAACCCCCGCAGTAGATACACAAATAACACTTATGTCTCTTGTGGTTTCTCAGAGGCCCCGAACGCTTCCAATCTGAAGATAGTGCGAATGGATCGGACCGCCGGCTGTGTCACGGGAGGAGAGGAGGTCTATCTGCTGTGTGATAAAGTCCAGAAAGGTTAGAAAACGATAATGTCTATCTGCACCACATTGACCCCTGCAACTCATGGGCAGAATTAAGAAGCCTGGTAGGGTTTTAAAGGTCTAAAAAGAAAACGAAATTGGCTAAAATACCTACAAAGCTCTGTTCCCAGTCCATACTGGTAGTATAGTCTATTCATGAATCTAAAATGAAACTGTTTGTTCAGAAATAAATCAACGCCACCATGATAATACTAGGGCTTAACAGTATATCAAATATCAGATATTTTCAGAATAATTGTGCTGAGAATGCTTGGAATGATGAATATGCCGCCTCACAAGTAGCACAAAACATAACTTAAAAAGCGAAATAGGGTAGATAATAAATAAGTCCTGCACTTTTGTAAAATGAGAATGGTTAGGTTTTCTAAAAAAAATTCAAATGAACAAAATACCATCATTTAAAAGGTGTGGATTTCAACAAATCTTTTTCATCTCCTCAAGCTGCATTTGCATGTGTTTAAAATTTTAGCATATAACATTTTACTTAACAAAAATACAGAGATATATACAGCCTCAGAAATAAATAAGAGACCATTCCAGTGTTGCATTTAATCAGCATTTCTGCATGGAATGTGGCAATCCAGTCCAGCGTCTGTTGCATTCTAACAAAAACAAACCTCAGGAATGAATGAGTCATGCAACAGACGCATGAGAGATTGCAAAGACACATGAAGTTTTAGAGAAAACATCCGGCTGATTTCTTATTTTGCTGTTTAAACGTATTTAAGATCTGTAAACATTGCGTCGTTTTCACCCGTTTCAAATTTCTACTAATAAATGCAAATAAAGAATATCTGCAATTTGTGAGGAATGTTGTAACTAGTTCACATAATAAAACAGAAAAGGTCATATAAAACAAATTAGTTACTAACTAACAAGTGGTTAGAGAGTTGGACTCGTAGCCAGAAGGTCGCTGGTTCAATTTTCAGTGCCTCCAGGAAATGACTGAAGTGCCCTTGAGCAAGGCACCTTAGCTGCCCACTGCACCCTACTTGTAAGTCCCTTTGGATAAAAGCGTCTGGCAAATGAATAATTGTGAATTGATGAGAAATTAATAGACCGGTCCTAAATTATTTTGTGGTTTTCTTAAGGTATCAGACCAAAGAACATATTTTGAAAAATGTTGGACCGATGTTGGACGACCGTATTCTGTTACCAACATTTTTTTATATCTTCTTTTGTGTTCTGCCGAAGATCGAAAGTCATACAGGTTTCAAATGTCAAGTGAGCATGTAAATAGTGACATCATTTTCATGTTGAAGCTGAACTATTCCTTTAATCATGTACCTAGGAATAATAAATAGTAATTGCGGCAAAAAACTAAAACAATTTAGGATTGGTCTATAATATTTTCTCTTCAATTTGTTTATAGGGTATCGACAACTTTTGGAAGTATTTTTGACTTAAGTTTAATCACACAGGCCACACAACATTTATTATTGTATATCTACCTTTTTTACATATCACAACCTATTTAGCAACTTGGCGGTCGAGTTGTTAATCATTTAACATACAGGTGGCTTTAATATAGAAGTCTAAAAAGTACAATAATAAAATCAGCATGATTTATAGATAAGAAGGTCATGTAAATCTAAACGACTACTATTTTTATGCAAGAAATCTTGACTAACATTAAAAACTGTGTAGGCAATAATTAAATACCCATGAAACACAAATTACACTAATTAAAAATGAAGGGTGTTAATGTATTCACATGACACGTGATGTTTATGGTCTCATATCAGACATGTCAGATCTTCTATATGAAGCCACCTGCGTTTGAATCAGACCTCCTTCAAAGTGCTTTAGCCTTTCACCTGCATGCCATAAAGCAGCATCGTTCCTGTTGGCCGCTTGGTGCCTTTCATGAAGGAAGTTTTACTGCAGGTTTTCAGCTGGATGGGAATTCCCCATCTCGTATGCAAATCAGTGGGCACGAGGACAGCTAGAGAAAGTTTGCTGTCAGTTATCAACCGACCTACTCGCAAGGGCTCCTGACATCTTGTGTTTCCACCTGTCTGTTTATCAACGTCTTTACACTTGATGAATGTGTCATCCTGTCTCGTCTCTTTATTTCAATTCTTGTTTTACCACATAATGTGCAACAAAAATGTGAAAAATCTGCAGTTCGGTTAGGTTGAACCTGAAATATAACAATTTTATCGATGCAAAGAATTTCATACAAACTAATCTTTATCTGAAAAATTTCCATCAGAAAAACTTGCTTGTAGTAAGTCTCGAAACAAAATAAGTCATTTCGATATTTAAGAGACTCATTTCGGATTATTCTTTGTGACGGTTGGTTTCATTTAATCTTAGACGACATAGGATATTTATTTCTACAGTTTCTGACCACACGTCAGTATTGTCAAGTATCAGATTCAATTCTAAACTAACTTTCTCTTATTTGGTAATTTATTGATTTTGGGGAAGTAAAAGGTGTCTCATACTGACTTGTTTTTATATTTGTGGTGCCTTTTGCGCGTGTTTGTGTGTGTGGCAAAAGTACTTCCTCTTTCTGTCCCCGCAGGTTCTTTGTAAATCTCATTTTTCTTATGTCTGATGATGTCATTGTTGTTTGTTTGTAATAGATGACATTCAGGTGAGATTTTATGAGGACGATGATTCGGGTTTAACCTGGGAAGCCTACGGAGATTTTTCCCCCACTGATGTCCACAGACAGGTCGGCGTAAGATCAAATAGCCAGAAAAATCGACAGAATTGTGTATTTAGTATTCGTGAATGTTCATGTTGTTAAAATCTAAGTTCTGTTTTTCTTCTCTTCTTCTTTCCTCAGTTTGCCATTGTCTTTAAGACACCTAAATATCGGGACCAGAACCTACAGAAGCCCATCTCTGTGTTTGTCCAGCTTAAGAGAAAGTCGGACAATGAAACAAGCGAGCCCAAACCGTTTACCTACCATCCACAGATCATAGATAAGGAAGAAGTGCAGAGAAAGAGACAGAAGACCCTTCCCCACTTTCAGGACTACAGTGGAGCAGGAGGCGGAGCTGGGGGCATGTTTAGAGGAGGAGGAGGCGGGTCTACAGCAGGGGGCGGTCCCAGTGGAGGAGGTAGTAGAGGTTCAATATAACATTTACAGGTTTTTTTCATTAAAACCCTAAAAATCCCATGCACCAGTTTGATTCAGTGTAGCTTGAAATATAGAATGTTGCCGAATTGAAATGCCTGAACCATTTTATAGTGGATGATTTTATTTTCTAGGGCATTACTTCCAGGGTTATCAAAATTATAACAATTACGGGTCTGGATTCAACTTCTCTCCAGGAATGGGTGGAGCCGGCACAAGCATCAAACATAGTGAGTGTCTGTCTATACTCTAAGTTAGTATGATGGTCTTAAAGGTATAGTTCACCCCAAAATTGGAATTGTCTCATAATTTCATAATTTATTCACCTTTGTTTTCACAAAAAAGCACAACCAAAAAGATATATCGCATGAGTGCTTTTGTTTCCATGCAGTGAAAGTCAAGAGGGACCAGTGTTGTTTGGTTACCAACATTCTTCGAAATGTTTTCGTTTGTGATTTGCCAAAAAAAAGGAAGTCATATTCTTATTTTAGGGCGAAATGTCCCTTTAAATGTATCTTCTTGGAAAACATTGCTGATATAGCAAATTCTGATCAACTTTAAGTGGTTCTCCTTTCTTTCGTCACTGGTAAGATTGAGACTAAGTTTAAGACAAACATTGAATGTTCTTCCTCCTATGATAATGTAGCAACTCAAGAACCGGTGGAAGACAGCGACGAAGACAGCAACAGTGATGATGGTGATGGTCCAGCAGGGGGTGGTGTGGTGCAAATCTGTGCCCAGCTTGAACTTGCTGATCACAGGGTAGAGTGCGAAAGTACAGAGCTTACAGAAGATCTAGAGTCAGATGGCACAGGTAAGCATATAAAATTCACATGAATGATTGTTATTATAATTCATGGGTGATGCAGACTTGGGCATCATTCTATCCCTGTTATATGTCGGTAGAAAAACTCATTTTGTTTTGGTCTTTTAGAGTGTGCGATTGACCCACATTTGGCAGAACTCGCGAAAAAACAGGCTGAAGCTCTCTTTCGGTACGCTCTTAGTGGTGATCCCAGAATGCTTCTGGCTCCACAGCGCCCCCTCATGACCACCCAGGATGAGAACGGAGACACGTAAGTCTGACTTGCAGAAAGCTCTGAATTCTCAAGAAGCTTGGTTTTTATTAAACACTGCTTTAAGAAACATTTCTCACCTCCCCAAAAACTGCTCTCTGTGTTTTGACTCTCGCCATCTGTCTTATCTGATTTAGAGGTTTGCATCTAGGGGTGATTCACAGTCAAACTGATGCTGTGAGAAATTTTGCTCAGATCATCTCTGCCCTTCCTGGAGCGGATGTGCTTAACATGAGAAATGATCTGTACCAGGTATACAACAAACCTACTTGCAATACAATACAAATCAATCTTTATTTATCACCACTAGTCAATATCATTTTCACATTAATGCTGCCCTCAAAGGCACAATGATGCTAACTCGAGGTGTGTACCCACACCGGCTATACTTTGTTTACAAACCCAGATCTTTTACCTCTTTTTTGTTGCCTTTCTCAGTCTTCAACGTTAGCCAATAACATTCTCTCATCTATCCCAGACTCCTTTGCACCTTGCGGTGGTGACGCAGCAGAAAGAAGTTGTGGAGGCATTGATGGCGGCCGAAGCAGACGTCACGCTAGCAGATCGCAATGGAAACACAGCTCTTCATTTGGCGGCTCAGCACAAGGAAGCGAGCGTGCTACAATCGCTGCTAAAGCATAAATCGGCGCTGCAGTTAACTGGGATCCCTAACACAGCAGGTACACTGGACTTTAAGATCCACTGATATGCTTTTGGGGTTCGATCAGAAGCTCAGGTGTGTTGACGTATGTGTGTCATGTTCTTAGGTCTTTGCCCGCTCCACCTGGCCGTCCGGGTGAACAGTTTGAGCTGTGTGAGGGCTCTGTTGGAGCTTAGTGCCGATGCGGAGGTTCAGGAGCTCACATGTGGCCGTACGGCACTTCATCTGGCCATAGAGATGGACAATCTTTCTCTCTCAGGCTGTCTCCTACTTGAGGTACTGTTCAGGATCTCCGTCTTGAATAGTTTGGTTGCTGTGTTCAATGTGGTTATACTAAATGTGCCATAGAAGTCCAATAGGTTGAATTGACACACAAAACATTTTGTCATCACAGGGTAATGCGAATGTAGACAGCGTCACGTATAATGGATCCACTCCTCTGCACGTAGCTGCAGGGCGGGGCTCAACCAAACTGAGTGCACTTCTAATGGCTGCAGGTGAGGAATAAGTTAATACGTTACGATACAGAAAAAGACAATAGCTACTTCTGTTTCATGCCGACTTTTAGTTTAATGCCTATGCTGTGTTCACACAAAACGCAAAAGAATCGCATTGCTCACTCTTAATTACTCGCTGAAATAATTTGTTATTTTGCGAGTGATGGAAAAAACATCCTGCGCCAGGGAGTGTCAACACTTGTCAACAGTAGGTGTCAGTTATTTTCCCACAAATGTATCGTTTGAGCTGAATTTTTAAACATTCGCGGAAGATGCGATTGACTTTGTATGTAATTTACTCTCACAAATCCCTTAATTTGCGTTTGGTGTGAACACAGGATAAAGTTAAACAAGCAATCGTTAGGTTACAGAAGGGATCTTGTGCCAACAGTGGTATTTCTCTCTTCTGTTTCCTGAAGTGTTTATATTCTGTTTTCAGGTGCAGATCCACATAAAGAGAACTTTGAACCACTTTTCTTCAAAGATGATGAGACGTGTGAACCATGTGATGAGGAGGAGGAAGACGAAGGATATATTCCCGGGACAACCCCTATGAACGTGGCATCATCCCCAGAGGTGGGTTTTAGGGCTACACATTTGGATTACTGTTGTATTATAATGTAATTGTTTTGTCGGTCTTTGGTTTTGAAAGTTTATACATGATGTTTGTTTCATGTTTTCAGGTGTATGATATTCTTAACGGACAGGAGTATCAACCCACAACTGTTTTTGTACCACCACAAGGTATAAACTCCTTAACTAGAGTTTAGAATGAATTTCATCTTTGTGATTTTGTCCAAAAAAAAAACTTCAAAGATCCAATCTGCCTCTTTATCACCACGTTCGTAACAAAATTGAAGATTACTCATATTTCGCCAGCATTGCCAACAAAACACAGACATATGACTTAGTTTCACTTACCGCGTGCGGTTCATGTCAGGCATCTTTACCATCTATAAGTTTCAAACAATCTCCAAATCCAGCATCATATCCACCGTTTATATAACATCCATCACTGAAATGCATTGAGCAAACAAACACAGATGAACATCTCACTATCGCAAGAGTAACAAGCTGCAGCTGGAGTCCCACAGCGCAGCCAATCTTGGTAGTAAGGGGGTCTACCTATCGCTGGTTGGTTGATTCGTGGGCAGGCTATTTCTTTCGCCTTGCTGTGGGTATGCTTTTCCGGGATAATTGCCCAGTAAGGGATTAAGAAAATTTGTTCTATAGGAACGTTGGGTGGATGTATTAAGCACAGAAATACTACGTCATAGGTCCAACTCATTTTTTGACAAGTTGTCCATGTCGAGCATGAGAAGACAGCACGTTTAACATATATATAGTAAATAAGTCCTTAAAAATACGAATGTGGGTTTGTTTGTTTCTTTGTGTGATTTCTATGGCTTTTGATTGCAGGTGACATGGACCGTTTGAGTTGTGAGGTGAAGCAGGACCTCTGTCAGGCGTTGGAGGAGCAGGCGGGAGGCTGGGAGAGTCTTGCTCGTGCTTTGGGACTGGGTATACTGACCAGTGCATTCAGACTCAGCTCCTCCCCGGCTGGAAAGCTGCTGGACAGCTATGAGGTGAACCCAAAAACACGCTCATATTAAACTGATATTAGTCTGCACCTGGGCAGCAGTTTGCAGATGTTACAGTCATACATTTTTAAAAACCCTTTCCTTAAACAGATTTCATTTTCTGTTTATTATAAGCATTCAAAACTGGACCTCTAAGTCTCACAATATCTTCATGTTATTTATTGGTGGTCTCTCTCCTCGGCAGGTTTCTGGGGGAATGGTGCATGATCTGATCGAGGGACTGAAGCAGGTTGGGAACAGCTGTGCTGTAAGTTTATTGCAGTCTGTGTGTAAGGAGACTAATGTCGCACAAGCACCGCCTCAGCTCGCAGGTACGTCACAGAAACTCGTATTGTTTGGTATCGTCTATACTGTACATGTGTTTCTGTAGGATGATATGACCTAGGGGTCAAAGATGAGGGCTCATGAGAGATCACTTTTGCACCTTTGACTCTAGATAAATCCTGGTTAGCCCCTCCTGTGATTGCTGTCAAATGGCTGCCTTTTTTATTTATTTATTTCTTGATGCACCTTCATGGCCTTGCGATCAATTCATTGCACACTATTTCAATGGAAAAAAAATCATTCTTTCGAATCGTTCATCAAACTAATGCCGTGGTCAGACTTCACTTTGAGCAGGCTTAATTTTGTTCGTTGGTATGATAATGGGCTGGAGCGATTCCTTCTATTGGTCTTACCTACTCACATGACAGGAATTCGCAGGTCAGAGTTCACCAAACTTATATAACACACATTTACAACAAAAGAGAATCACCAAACTTTGCAATAAAGCGAAATGCGAAATATCGTCGGGCGGGCTTGATCTCCCGGTCTGACGCATTCGCATGCATATGAATGGAAGTAAATGGAACAAAAAGTCAAGTCTGACCGAGGCATAAAACGTTTTCTGTATCTTAAATAAAAAAATTTGGATGACATCATCAAGCACATTTGGAATGTTTTACGTGAGTACATTTTCTAGTTCTAGTGAGACACGTTTTACTACTGTAATCATCTCTTGTGAAGTTCCCCTGTTTTCTTACAATAGCATCACACTTTACTGTCCTCTCGCATTGCCTTAAGTGAACTTAAGTGTGATGTCAACAATAACAGCCACTTCCACTGCAGTGTGAGGGATTTCCCCGTGATCTCAGGGTGACCTGTCACGCTGTGGGAGTTTGCGTATTTTGTTGTTTCTGGGGAAATGGACACTTGAAGGGGATTCCCAGGAAAAAGAACTGAAAGGAAGATAATGGAGTTCTGGTTTTTGTCTCCAACACTAGAGCAGTTTCTTTTAAAAAATATTTCCACCTTGCTGTCTGAGTTAAAAAGTTGCCTTAGTCATCCATACGGTCGAGTGAGTGTGCATGAACCCACAGGGGGAAGGTTTTTCTCAGTTTCTTTCTTGTGGTTGCTGGAATTCATAGAAGAGAAAGAACTATATGATTGTTAAACTGTAGCCAACTAATCTTGTGAGCCATGAGTGGATTTTACCCTGGAAGATTTTCCATTGAATCAGAAAAAAATATATATTTGAAACTCGTTCTGCCTTAACATGAATGATTAGGTTTTGCTCTTAGTATTTCAGTTTGGCCTTTTACTCTTTCTGGTTAATATGCTGCTAAGATTATTTGCAATGAAAAATTGCATTAAAAGTAGAAAAGTGGATCAAAAGTGGATTAGTACTGTACGAAATATGAAAAATAATAGCTGTGATATATACAGTATATATATTGTAGTTAAGAATTTTAGCATTTTGCTTTCTAGATGTACAAAGTTTTGTTGGATTTTTATTGCCAAGTTTAATAAATAAAAACGACTAAATCTTATTTTCACTAGAATTATTTGTACCCCTCTGTAAATAAATTGAAAAATAACACAAATAGAAATCATTGTTAATCTAATCTGATTTTGGACATTTAATAACAATTGTATGTGTTGATTGAAAAAACAAGTATTATTGTATTAATATTTGTCTGTCTTTTCTTTCAAAATCATTTGTCAGGTCCGGAGCTCTATAAGGCCATTCAGGGTTTGACGTTGGGCCGCCAGCAGGAGGAGGGGGGGATATGTGACAGCGGGGTGGAGACCTCTTTCTAGAACCCTTGCCGAGGTTTTGCTGACTCATCGTGTGTCTGATTCTGGTCCTGGGCAACCATACAAACCGAGGCTTGACCCTTAAGACCAGCTTCTCCCTCCTCACTACATCAGCATTGCCACTCAACCTCAAGACACGCCTCCAAACTCTTTGATTGGCAACTGCCTGTTGTGGGTTCTCCTCAGTCACATCTAAAGTCAAATGAGGGAATTCTGAGGCATCCTTAAAGGGATTTTTTTAGCTTTTAATACCTATAAATCTCTTATATGACTTGTTTGTTATATAAGAGATGATGTCTTTGTTGTTTTTTATATTCCCAAGTAATGGTGTTTTTATTTGTGGTGGAGTGATGTTTTGACTGAGCCCAGATTTTACTTCTACAAAATCCCAGTGCAATTGTATATTTCACATTTCTTTCAGGAAACTTCATATTTAGGTGATATACAATTTTAATACCTTCTCAGTTCTGGGTTGCATCCTCAGAGTTTGGGTGCATTTTCAGCTCCCAGTTTGATGAGTCTACAGTGTTCTCAAATGGTTTTTCTTTTTCAAGAACAGCACACTTGACCATATCTTTATCATTTAGCTAATGTTTAAATGCAATGTTCTTTATATATTCGAGTGCAGATAAAGTCTTTTCTCGTAGGTATGGATAATGCAAGACGTTCAAATCAGTACGATGGTAAAGACATTTGAAATATCATCCCAAAAGTAGAGGAGGTCTACTAGGTCTTAGACCTTCGAGATCAGGGGTGTCCAGTCCTGCTCCTGTAACTGTCAAGCAGTCCTAACATGAATCCTAACGACTGATCAAGATTGTTACAGGTGGTCTGGACCAATCAGATCTGTTGTATGATTTAAAGGTCTTTCATAAATACCTTAACCCCTTAATAAGCAACCAGACATTAACGTTGTTCTGCTGTGACGTACAGCATTATTAGGCTGGGAATTGAGCTTCTTTATCTGTTTAGTGGTGCTACCTGCAATTCCTACTGTCAGCTGAAAGGTTCTTTCGAATCCAACAAGGTCATAAGCTTTTAGAGATTATTCTCTTTGATTTCTTCACATATAAGCAGTTTTAGTGTGTTATAAGCGATTTTGAGTGTGTTTCCCTAGATTATGATATGAACGTGTGTGATATTTGTGTGTGATTTATGTAGACTCTCAGGATCTGGATGGAATGTGTTTCTATCCCGCCAGCCCTTTTGTTAACTTTTTGGAGTACCATTTGGTTTGTTAAGTGATTAATCTCATTCCCTTCTGCTGTGTGTAATCTCAGGCTGTATAATACACAATAGACTCCAAGAAAGCTATGAATTGCACCACACATTTACAACGTCGTAAAACTGATTCAAGATGTTCACATGCTATGTAAAATCCCATAAAAAAATCCCATTGACAAATCCCACAGAACCCCAAACCACAGGTTTGATAGGCACTATGTATGTTTGGATGTAAATTGGTAGCTATTTATGTCTGTGGACCCTCTGGGGGAAATGTTTATGCTTTGTACTTGGTTTTGATCTTTTATAATAAAATCATTCATTGTGTACTTCGGCTTTACAGATTTGTTCTTCCTATGTAATATCTAATCCTTCGCATGTTGTTTATACTTTGCCAGTAAATGGAAACACATTTTCAATTCGTTGTGTTGTGAAAACACGCCAGCAGAGGGCGCATGTCATTTCTAAATACATCTTCGACTTTATAAAGCAAACTCGTCGTTTTCTCAGATAATATTTTCTATCTCTCTCTTTGTAAAACTATATTATAATCACACAAATCTGATAGCACGTGTTTGGGACGGTCCTCAACATCTAAACATCACATTAAAAATTCCACGTGGAAAAAAAACACAATTTTTAAGGGGAAAACCTTAAGTCTGTGATCGCAACGTAGAATTCATATTTCATATAAGTTATAGTTTACCAACATGGCAAAACGTATGCAAGTATCACTGCAGCGCGAGAACTTGGGGGCGTGTGTTTTGCGTGGAAGCCTCTCCAAAGAATATCGCGTCAATACGGAATTCCGCATTCTAAAAACAGCCTGTGGAGGTCGCGTGTGTGCGCGCGCGCTCGCTCCGTCTGACCGGAGCTCCACTACAAGCGGAAGTTACGGTGATTCTCGTCTTCTCTGAAAAAAGTGAAAACCGTTGCAGACGATCCCCGGTTTAAACGGATTAAAACCTAAACACGCTTTGTTTTTTCATCTCGTTGTCAAAGGGTGTCTGGACCGCTGGTTTCCGTCGCTGATATTTCTTTTGATATATTTGGGACATTGATTTGATGTCACGGCTGTCTGGGTAGAGGATGGTCGTACAGTCTGGCGTTGACAGAAACAAGCGTTTTTCTGTTATGTAAGTTACTGATTCTGGCTTTACACACGGCGGGTTTCCGATTCTTGTTGAGAGGAGAAGAGAACCATTGACTTTATTCAGTGATGACTCGGCTCGGTTTAACATAGCCGGAGCCGTTAAATCACACTCGTATCTTCTTTTGCGCTGGATTTCTATTGGAAGTGAATGAGATGGCAGACGGCGGCCGGGTGAAGCACGTCAGCCCGAGCTCGAGCCCGAGTCCCGGGAGGAAGAAGGCTCAGCAGTCGCCCGCTTCAAAGACGCGGTATTCGGTCAATGCTCCCGGACACTGCTTTCGGAAAGTCACCCTGACCAAACCGACCTTCTGCCATCACTGCAGCGACTTTATTTGGGGCATTGTCGGGTTTGTTTGTGAAGGTAAGATGCAAAACATTGACAACAAACGTGTTAAGAGATGCTGTCAGATGTAAATACTGTGGTACTGTGATGTAGGCAATAGCACGCTACTGGAAGATAACCGATACCGTGGTTATCGCTAGCTTTCTGTTTGTTAACCGCATCATACATCTTAAATGTATTATTATGAAAATTGGATAAATCAAGTCCTTTAAATTGCGAGTTTTAATCTGCAGCCTGCTTTGATTGACAGTTTATTATCTTTGCACGTGCAAAGAATGTGATGTTAGAAATCTAACGTTAGATGAGGATGTGCAGCCCATGTAGATCTCTCTCTCTCTCTCTCTCTCTCTCTCTCTCTCTCTCTCTCTCTCTCTCTCTCTCTCTCTCTCTCTCTCTCTCTCTCTCTCTCTCTCTCTAATCTCTATCTCTATCTCTATCTCTCTCTATCCATCCATCCCTCCCTCCCTCCCTCCCTCCCTCCCTCCCTCCCTCCCTCCCTCCCTCTCTCTCTCTCTCTCTCTCTCTCTCTCTCTCTCTCTCTCTCTCTCTCTCTCTCTCTCTCTCTATCTCTCTCTATCTCTCTCTCTCTCTCTCTCTATCTCTCTATCTCTCTCTATCTCTCTCTATCCATCCCTCCCTCCCTCCCTCTCTCTCTCCCTCTCTCCCTCTCTCTCTCTCTCTCTCTCTCTCTATCTCTCTCTCTCTCTCTATCTCTATCTCTCTCTCTATCCATCCATCCATCCCTATCTCTCTCTCTCCCTCTCTCTCTCTCTCTCTCTCTCTCTCTATCTCTCTCTCTCTCTCTCTCTCTCTCTTCCACACCTCCCTTTCTGCAGAATGATTGAATATGTTGTCTTTTAACTGGAGGAGACCGATTGATCCACATCGATCCATCACCCTTCTCTTGTTGTACAGGGGTCTGTAATTATCTGATCTTGTGCTGGAGACACTTTGATGCGATCCATCCAATTGATGGAGGTCTGTGACAGTGTGAGAAGATCTGTACTGTTTTCGCTTCTGTCACTTAAGATGCGAACAGAGTTGTCACATTTGAGTAAATAGTAAGTAGGTTGTTCAGCATTTTAGCTTACGTCGGGGTTATTCTATATAAATCCTAGTCTGAGTCAATGTTGTGTCCTTTACTGAACTGATACTTTTTAATATCATCTAAAAAAGCTGTTAAATGGGAAAAGCTTTGAATAAAAGCTGCGTAAATGTAACTGATTTGGTGAAAAACTGTAAAACACAACTCAATCATTACTTGCTCCAGTTCTCCAACGTTTTTTCAATAACACGTAACCCCCTAACCAAATGTGCTTTTAGTGAGTCAATGAGTGGTTAGAAAAACGGGGTAAGAAATGTTTGTGTTCCCTTCCATCTTATCCAACTGCTTTTGCATGCAAGAATGCATTTTATGTAAATGCCTGCAAAGAAATGGACCAGGTCGGTTAAACTGAAACCAGCCTAGATTTACACAGCTTCTTAAAGCCGTCTGGTTGTTCATTCAATCCACCGACTAGATCTTCAACATATGTAGTTTATTGGTTGGGTTGCACATTGTGTTTTAGCATTGCAAAGATTGTGGGTTTGATTCCAACAACCTACTTAAAAATGTGCTGAGGAAAAGGGCATCTACAAATTCATAATTGATTCCCGAGTATATATAAACTACAGCTTCTTTTGACTTTTTAATACCTGTTAATGATTTTCAGACAGAGATAAATTCACGCCGTGATGCGATTCACAGCCTTGAACCACAATTTATCTATAATACAACTTGTATCAGATTTATGCTGTCCATTCAGAATGGTAGGGCGTGTAAGCAGATGTTGATTGACAACATGGATGTTACCAGGCAGAGTAAGGCAGAAATGAGATGTTTCTGTTACGTAACGCGCTGCAGTGAAGTCGTGATCGACTCCTCTAGGTTGGCATAGCAACACATAGTCCAATGAAGTGTCGAGGCTGGGAGGATGCTCTAACTGGATCGAATGAGGATAGAACATAAACAGGCACGCGTGTCGTTGTACCTCGAGTCTGCTTAATGCATCAGTTAGGAGTCTAGTAGTGTGGACGTCTTAGATCAATACATTTATTTATAGTTATATAATTGGGAGATGCTTTTATCTGAAGTGGACAGTGGAGTCAGACTATATAATTGATCAGGAATCAAACCCATAACATTGGCTTTGCTAGAGCCATGCATTACTGCTGAGCTACATGAAAGCCATTGATTCGTGGGTAGTTGACAAAGAATTTGAGTGAGTCAATAATGTAATGTTTCTTTAATCCAAACAGGCATGGTTATCACCTGTTAAGTTTTATGTTGAAATAAACAAGTATTGGTGTGGATCCGGCTAGTTTATAGGCCTAATAGGCTTAAAGGCCTTCTTGATAGGTTTTTGAATAAAGATGGGATACGAATCCCCCGAAAAAACAAAATGTATTACTTTTATTCTTCGGCAGAACACAAAAGAATAGATTTTGAAGAACGTTAAACAAACAACATCGACGCCTATTGACTTCCATTGTATGGACACAAAGACGTTAAGACAAAAGATAAAAGTCATACAGGTTTTGAATGTCATGATGGTAAATAAATGATGACAGCTATTTTTGGGCGAAAGATGTTAAGATGTGTTTGATGAAAAAGACTGATGATCCAATTGCAAAGGTTGATACAACAGAACATCAGTTTGATGTCTTTTATCAATTTTTCTGATTTCACAAGCGCAGTTCGTTTTTACGTTGAGATCATGTTGATGGCCCAGTTCCTTTCAGTTACCTTTTAGAGTAATTATCTTCTTGTGGTTGTGGTAGTGAAAGGGGCTCAGCCTGACCAGCGAGATCACTTCCTGTCTCTGTTGAGCAGCATGCAGAACCAGCAAATGCGTCAATCATGTTCATCTTGTACTGAGATTGACAGAAGACTCGATTACAGGATTGGATTGCTGTGGGTGTATTCACTGTTGTCTTCGCTTGCATATCAGGTCTCTTGTCTTTGGTGCAAACTATTCTCTTTAGCAATTAAGTCCAATTTATTTTACAAAAATATTTTCCACAATTATAGCTTTGGTTTCTATCCTCTTTCTGAATGTTTGAATTAAAGGTCCAGTGGGTAATTTTTTGGAGGACCTATTTGCAGAAATGCTATATAATATACACAACTATGTATTCAGAGGTGTCGTAAGACCTTACATAATGAAGTGTTATGTTTGTATTACCTCAGAATGAGCTATTTCTATCTACATACACTGCGGGTCCCCTTGCATGAAATTCACACACATGTTGATTCTACAGAAGCCCTGAACGGACAAAGTGCTCAACAGAGCACGTTTCGTAAATATGTTGTCTCCTTTGGCAAAGAAGCCAAAATGTGACAGTATCTTAGTCCTGTGTCAGCCACTGTAGTGCATCGACGGTAAGGTGGAGTGAGCCGTTGGTTGCAATTCGCAACCTCACCGCTAGATGGTGCTAAATTTCAATCACTGGACTTTTAAAATACTCCATCAGGTTCATTGTTCTTATGGACTCATAGTAGAACAATTATATCAACACAAAAGGTTTAATTAGTCGCTTTGGATTCAATCTTCCAAATGCATAAACGTAAATGTAGATAGATATATATTGATCAAATTTACTTGAATGACTTTTCTCTCTCTTTGTTTACAGTGTGTAACTTCATGTCCCATGAGAAGTGTATAAAGCACATCAGGACCGTGTGTTCATGCATGACTCCCACACAGGTTCGGGTAAGTGAACCACACTTGATATGCCGTACAAGCATCTTAATATACCACTCGCTAATGTTCCAGAATACTGAAAGCATGCTCTAATTAAACAGAACAAGAAGTCTTGAACAATTATGAACATAATGAAGAATGAATGACTGGTTGACGGAGCATGATCACACAAGAGAGATTATTATTATCTGTTTACGATTCACCTTACAAACAGGATGATATTCCCTGAATCCACAATAAATAATTTAGCTCTCGTGTATTGACCGGACCCATTTTGCTCAGTAGCACAGCCGTCTCTGTCGCCCTTTGTCCATCCTCCATAATTAATTACTGACGGTGCTGTGGAGTTTTGTGAAGGGCATGTGTCAACCATCCTTTGTGCCCTTTATAGAAACTGATTTAGCTATAACCACCCAAACAGGAAGTTTCGTTCTAATGAATTTGATTAGCTTAATCTTTGTGTTTGCTGTGTATTCAATTCTGCCAGCCTGTTTACATTCTGTTCATTTTCCGAATCACTACATTTTGCATAACTGCATTTGCACAGTTGTACTATTTTATTACTTCTTTCTATAAAGTATTATTTTTGCAGTGTATTTAGACAAAAGATGTCAGGGTCCATGATGGTTAGGGTGGCGACTTAACATGTATCATCTGCATATATGTTTTCGAGAAAAACTTTAAGCAAACCTGTTGTAGTGTTTCTTAAAACAGGATGTACTGTAGTTGTAGCCTGACAAACTTCACAGCTCAAGAAAATAACCACAGAAAATGCTCGCTGCATTCTCTCAAAATGTGTTGATGGTGTTCATGTTGGTGAGTTCGTAGAAAACTGTTTGCGTTAGCCTTGGGCATTGATGTAGATCAGCCAGACGTATCAGAGAAGCCGCAGCACGTGACAACAGCCGCCCAGAGCACCAAACCACAGTGACGCATACACATTTAGACAAATAGGTAGTTTGGTGAACGAAAAATGTGTTCCTTAGAAGTTGATGTACTTTTACTTGATGTACAATGCATTTTAAAAAATGCATTGCATAATAAGTGTTTTTTTTTATTTTATTTTTTTTATAATTTGGTTGATTAAATGTTTTGGGTAAAAGTAAATTGTATGGTTTTGAAAGGAAATAGATATGTGCTTTTTATGTATGTGTGTGGGTTGGTAGGTGGATGAATGTCTGTAGGCGTGAGTCAGCCAACTGCTCCATTAACCTCAACTCAACAATCTTTTTTAACTGTTTTTGAGGAAATACAAACACAACTGAAACAGCCGTTTGACACATTATTACAGTTTAGACAATGTGACCGTAAGAATTCTGTTTGTTTACGTATCGTCTCATGTAGATGAAATTATGTCTTCATTTGCTCACCCTTCGCCTTCCAATCCTGTCTGACATTCTTATGCGGTAGAAGACGTTTACAGGAGTAAATCACGTTTGGGATCATAGTGATGGCAGCTGACGGCAGGAAATGAGGTCACATCCTGTAGGATTCTCTGTAGGGTCAGTGAGGAAGTGTCCTCTCTTTGGACAGGACATAATTGACTGCAGCAGGGAGTTATGGGCCGCAACTCAAGGACACATTGTGCTGTCGGGTGTGTGTGTGTGTCGTCCGAGATTTTTTTTTTCGTCTGATTTAATTTCCTTCATGGAACACCAAAGTTGATGTGTAGCATAATATCAGATGTGCTGTCTTATGAAGTTGAATGGGAACCAGCATTCTATTTGTGTATTACTAATTAAAATGTCACAGGTTTCAAAATCAAACGTGAGTGCATAATGATAGAATATATATATTTACTGTTTCTTTAATGTATGCAACCTGTATATGGGAGTACAGTTTTGATCTTTCTGTGGACTGTATTTATTTGGGCCTCTGACATTTCACAGCATTATAAAATTAAATGCAGTCCAAGTCTCTTAGCAGCTGTCTCATGTCTGAGCTCACATACATCAGCGAGTTCACAAGCACCTACACCGTAAAACTTTCGCAGCAGGTTTGCCAGTAATTTACTGTAGATTTCATTTACAATTTTGTTTTAAGCATAAACTTACCCAGTTTATTTTCTTTCATATGACGATACTTACTGTAATATCTTGGGTCACTTTTCTTGTAATATAAATGTATCATAATTAAAGAAGTTTAAAATATTTTTAAACAAGACTAAAATTCTTAGGAAGAATGTGTTTTTTGTGTGTGTTGCTGTGCTAATGCCAGTCTCTTCTTGCTCATTTTTAATCTCAAAAGTTAAAGTGTTTTCATTTTGATTAAAATAATTGAAAACATTACCAATTGGAAAGTAGGATTAAGTAGTTATTAAATCTACAGTAAGTTACTGGCAAACATGCTGCAAAAACTACAGCAAAGTTTTACAGTGTACATATCCTGATTTGCCTGAACAAATGTCAAACAATTTTCTCTGTGTTCCCAAGCTATATATCCAAATCTTGAGTGACGCAACTAATCTCTCACGCAATACTTTGCACTGCGATTAAACGTTTGTCATTAACTGTCACATGAAAGTTGACTCTGCCTAGAAATAGAGAAACAAGTTTATGTTTCCATAAGTTTTATTGTACTTGTGTAGCATTAAAATTAGCCTCCATATCGCCATCTCTGTTTAAAATATAAAATTGCCGGTTTCTTATCTTTACTTTAGTCGAGTGTCATTTTGCTTGTAATTTGCACCTGACAGCTCAAATTAAATCACTATTCTACCATCAAAGTTTCTCATGACGTTTAAATGGCTTTTACTATTAACTGAAACCAAAAAGAATACCAATGGGTTGCAGCCTCCTTGAAAACAGTCTGGCAAAAATGTAACAAATTAAAAAAGTTTTTTATACAAAACACTTGGGAAATGGTGAGCAGCAGCGAGTTGTTGCGACAAAGATACCCTAAAGGGAGTTTGTCCTTGAAGAAAGGGAGTTTTTCCTGTGTGGGAATTTGTTTGTTTTTTAAAGATGCTTAAATGCTGCAGGACGTGCAGTAATGTAAGATGGAGACCATCCTTAAGAATCAGCTCAAGGCCACGATGGAAGTTCAGATGTTGCTTGTACCCAGATGTGCCTTACTCCTTACCCAGAATGCCTCGTCTCCAAGATTGTTCCTTTCTAATGACAGAACAGACCTTTTTGTACAGAACAGACCTGTTTTGTAGCGGCGCACGTCAAGCAGCCAAGTACCTGGAGATGTTTATATATAAGACAGACAGCTCCTTTTCCTTTTACAAGCTGCTTTGATGCACAACTTGTTCTCATTAAATCAGTTACAGATGCACGCACACCACGGATTTCTCGCTGCATTTCTTCACTGAATATATTAGAACGTGTTGCTGTGGGATTTTGAAGGCTCAGGGTCACATCATGATCCAGTTTGCTTGAGAATGCCACTAGTAAATCAGTAGGAAGTAGAAGTGTGGAAGAACCGCTCTCATGTCATCTAGACTTTTGTCAAGTGCAGACAGTGGTATGTTTTAGGTCAGCAGGTTTAAATTGAAACCATAAGTGCACTTGTCCGTGTGGATGGATTAGGTTTCAGTGCGGTGTTGTGTGAGGCTTTTATCAGAATATGATTCATACTTAGTTTCCGTATATCTGAGATCTGAGAGTGGCTCATGTTTAACGTGTCACTCTTCGTATTCTTTGTACAAGTATTACGACAGAGCGTGAGAGGTGTATAAAACTCGAAAGCCTCACCGTTTTGTTTTTCCATATTTTATACATATGAAATGTATATTGTGATTTAACACACCATCTAGTTAGTGAAGTACTAATAAAGAAAAAGTAGTTGTCAGATAAAGCAACACATCGTATGTTGTGTTGACGCATCGTCCTGGAAGAGGATTGGACATCACTGTGTGACACGGAGATCAAATATGCATTTCCACGGGGGGAGGGTGTCATTTGAAACTGGATATTTGCGGTACGTCTAAATCTTCAGTTTTGCGCTGGTACAGGAGGTCAAAGGGAAAAGACGCTATATGGCTATTTAAAGCATAAGTACCCTCCAGAACTCTACAACTTCCCCTCTCCAACAGGAAGAGAGTGTGCGCATCTCACGACTCATTCCCACCATTCACACGACAAAGACAGGAAGTGATGTCACATCTGGTGTGTCATATGTAAGCATTGATTCAGCAGTTTGTGGTTAACACAGTGTTTAAAAGGTGCTGTATGTAATTCTTTGGAGGATGTATTAAAAGAAATGCAAAATGATTTACATAACTATGTCTTCAGGAGTGTATAAAAAGAACGTACACATTGAAGCATTGTGTTTTCTTATCTTTGAATGAGCTATTTCTACAGCTCATATACCACTGGTCCCCTTCAATGGAATTCGGTTGTTTCTACAGTAGCCCTAAATGGAAAAATTGGTCTACAGAGCGCGTTTCATAAACATATGTTTTCTCCTTCGGCAAAGAAACGAAAACGAAACAACATCTTAGTCCTTTGTCAGCCACCGTAGTGTTTCGAAAGGGAGAGGTGAGCAGTGGAGTGAGCCGCTGGTTGCAATTCGTGACCTCAACGCTGGATTGCCTGATGAAGGTCATGAGACCAAAACATTATATCAAATAAATATTCATTCATCTTTTTGCAACCACTGATATTGTGCGAGATTTTTTCTTCTTCTGTTCATGTTTGAACCTGTTGGTCTTTTTTCCTACGCAGCTATCTATTAACTAAGGGGGTGCGATGATGATTGTTAATTGAAATATAAACTGGAACTTTAAAGGAGAAATATCAAATGTATTAAGGCTGACAATGTCAGTGTTAACTTCATTGAATCAACATGGCTTTTGCAACCAAAATTAAAGGGACAGGTCACCAAAAAATTAAAATTCTGTCATCATTTGCTCACCCTCATGTCATTTCATACCTGTATAAATTACTTTGCATGTAAGATATTTGGAAGAATGTCAGCAATTTTCAAATCTGCGACATTGACTGTCATAGTAGGAACATTTTATGGTAGTCAATGGTGCCCCAGAACCGTTTGTGTTCCTAAATTCTTCAAAATATCTTACTTTGGTAGCGGATGATGTCACAGAAGTGAAAATTGCTAACATTCTTAAAGATATCTTTCATTTTGTTTGACAGAACAAATACGTTTATATTGGTTTGAAACAATCTGAGGGTTGAGGGACCCTATGATGATGATTATAGTCTTTGTGCAGTGTGAGATTAAAGCAGTGGTTTGACCAATAATACTTCTTTGAATTGACAGCAAATACACACACCCACAAAAACTTTAAATTAGTGAATTAATCGGACATCAAGAAACAGTTTATGAAACCCAACAATAGTGACAATCAACAAAAGGAAGCCTCGTGCTGCAAGGCATACTGTTTAACATCATAGTACAAAATTCATTCATGTCTCCCAGCATGCATTGCAGTTGATCTGTTTATCTGAATTAGTTTGATGATTGTCACCGTCGTTGAGGTTTGTTTGATGAGTGTTGATGGCACAGTATCTTTGCATCGTGAACCAGAACACTCAAATCAGCTTTGTTTACTATTATTTATTATCATCTTTTTTACAGCTTGACACCCATCACAAAAAGCGACCTACTCCAAGAAGAAAGATAATTAATTTAATGAAACTCAAGCGTTTAACTAATGCAAACATATATGCTTCATCAATGGTTTTGTTTGGTAGGAGAAAAAAATGTCTGAGACTCGAGTACTACATCACTGGTTTAAGTCATATTAATAACTCGTCTCTATGTTTGTGTTCTACTGCAGGGTCCTGTTGCACATTGCTTCGGTCCAGCCGGTCTTAAGAAGAGGTTCTGTTGTGTGTGTCGGAAGCATCTAGAAGGAAGCTCGGCCCTGCGCTGTGAAGGTGTGTGTGTATTTGTAAAGCAAGAAAGGGGACGTCGGGGTCTTTGTAAAAATGTCATTAACACTGGGCACTGTTATATTATTGGTACATGATTAAAAAACCCTAAACAGAGGACCAGAGCGTGGAAAGTGCTTTTGTTATTATGTAACATTTGATTACATTAAAGCTTAGAAAAAAATGATAAAATGCAGAATAGGTTTTGACAACTTCGGTGTCTTATGCTTCTCCACAGTTTTCAACATCTTCTGCCCTCCTTGTTTTAAAGCAGCGACTCAAAAACACTCCCCCTTGTGTCTAAGGGTGAATAATCAATGACGAAATGTTTTATTTTTGTGTA